>NC_056625.2:108883952-109021452 GCF_002870075.4 Lactuca sativa | reverse complement strand
CGTCGTAAGGTTACGACACGCAAATGCGTGTCGTCTTTCTTTATGACAGGGCCTTCCTTGATACGCATTGCGTGTCATAACCGCGCGTCGTAAACGCGCGTCATAAATGCACGTCGTCTATAGACGACGGACAAAAGCACGTCGTCTCTCTTTATGATAGGGTCTTCCTTGACGCGCATTTGCGCGTCGTCTGAGCGTTTTACGACATGCAATGAGCGTCGTAAAAGGCTTTTTTTCTAGTTGTGTTAGTAAGTTCCCCCAATATACCATATACCACAATATAGATACATGTATACAAATAATTTGTGTATCTTAGACTTACGACCTACACGCCATTTCGTCTTTATCACGGGTCTACGTGTTACTTACGGCCTGCATGCCATTTTGTTAACCCGTGTTAATGTATAATTATGGTCTACATGTCATTTTGTTAACACGTAGGCCTATAGGCTCCCGACCTCTTTTTCGTTCCACCACCATCCCCTAACTAATTCGTGATACTTTTAAGCAAATCAACAATTACGCAGATAGAAATTACATATTTGGCTCTACATCCACATACAAAACTATACTACAGCTCTGCACTATTGGTTCCTATATCCTAGCATACATGGATATATATATATATATATATATATATATATATATATATATATATATATATATATATATATATATATATATATATATATATATACTGGAATACATAATTTAGTGAGATGAACCTACCTGGATAGATGCTCTGACAACTAACAACAATCTACTGACGATCCAACTGACGGTTACGTATCAAACAAGTATTACCTATAATAATATCGCTTATTAGATATGAGGGAAATTTGACAATGTGGGTTAGAATGATCACTAATCCCAATGAATACAGATAGTTCTTGTAACATCCCCAAAATCATGATAAAGTTTTCATTTTTAAATTAAGAGAAATGATTGTTTTCAAAATTAAACCAATATTAAAATCAAGTATCAAATACAAATATCCCCAAGATCAGTGTATCATAAATCTCTTAAACATAACATCGAAGAACGTGTATGATCACACCTTCACCTTACCCCATTCATCTGAAGTACTTGAAACATAAACTTAAACCGTAAGCCAAAGCTTGGTGAGTTCCCCCAAAGTACCACATACAATCATACAAATAACAACATGCAAATATGAGTCTTCAACTTGATTGTACCACCACACTTGGCCTACAGACTATCTAGATCGCTATTAGAGCCTTCAGCATGATTGGACACTCCTTAACCCAACTGTAACACTCCAATCCAGGTATTCCATTGTTTACCCTCAAGTATTTCTTTTCTGGAAAAAAGGTCATTACGTATGATGGACATACATTTGGGTACGCTTAGCATATGCGTGTGTATGCATCGAGTGTCTAAGGCTCGAACGTTGGGCATACGAGCAGGTACGCGGGGCGTACATGTCAGATGTATAAAACCCTAATTTTGTAACTTCCCAAAATCCAAGACCAAAAATTTTATTTTTAATCTAATAATTCATAAAACAGGTTATTGTAAACATCATTAAGTTATCTCATATCATAAAGTCCCATAAGTCGTATATCTCAGAACAAGTCATCAAATCCGAAGAACATCGTAGTGCGGAAAATCGTGGTGTGATACGCTGCAGTCATGCTGGCTACTTTCCCTTCGAAGAAGGAGTACCTGAAACCAAAACTGTAAACCGTAAGCATGAAGCTTAGTGAGTTCCCGCATCATACCATATACCATACAATAGCATACTGCCTAGCATATCCAGGTGCTGGCCTACCCTTCGGTCTCTTTCAACCGGTAACTACCTAGCATACCTGGGTGTTGGCATACCCCTTTGGTCTCTTCCAACCGGTAACTGTCTAGCATACTTGGGTGCTGGCCTACCCCTTCGGTCTCTTTCAACTAGTAACTGTCTAGCATACATGGGTGCTGGCCTACCCCTTCGGTCTCTTTCAACCAGTAACCGGGGACTATTTCACCTCTACCTCTACCACATAATGTCCTAGCATATATACATAAGTCACATACCGCCTAGCATATTTAGGAGCTGGCCTACCCCTTCAGTCCTTTCAACCAGTAACATGGTATATCATACCCTTTCTACCACTATCGCATAATAACATAGCATACTAGCACGTAAAGCATAACAGATAGTGGCATACCAGGCAATTATCACAAACACAATCAGCTAAACTATAATCAAATACTAGTGGGCTGACATTGGTGCCTTCGACCCACTCATACTAGAAGGTAACTCAACTCAATGTTGTAGAGTAGTTGAACTGTCCTCGGCTCTGAAATCAACTCTACTCAAACTCCTACACATATCAGATTTCCTTTAATTACCCTTTCATACTCATACCCTTAATGGTTAATTTTGGTCAAAGTCAAAGTCAAAGTCAACATCCTAGTCAAAGTCAACATCCTGGTTGACTCAACTCGCTGAGTTGGTCCATCAACTCGGCGAGTTCCATGAACCATAAATCCTTAAATCGTGATCCAACTCGTTGAGCTCTTTCATGAAATCGTCGAGTTCCTCCCTATAATAGAGCCAGGACTTTTCAACACATCTCATCGAGTTCCTCCTTGAACTCGTTGAGTTCTTTAGTCTTCAAAACCCAAAAACCATGGCCAACTCGTTGAATCATCTCCTAGAGTCGCTGAGTTTGCTCAATAATAGAAAAGGTCGGGGGACCACGATCCAACTCGCTAAGTTGGAAGAACAACTCGTCGAGTTCTCTTATTCTAAATCCATTCAGTCACTTCCAATCAACTTCAATGCTTCCAAATCATAGATCTGGTCCCCTAGGATTGATATATCATGTAAAGTTCCTATCTTTACTTGCATACATGGACTACTTGGCTCAAAAGCCAAAAGTATGGTTCATAAGTTGGATGGTACCTTCATGGTCATAAAGTTGGCACCTTTATGCCATGAAGTCCCCTAAAGACACTAGATCTGAAGGGCTTTCCCCACATTGGACGTCCAAGTCTGAAAGACTAGCATTCTTAGACCAAAACATGTAGAAATCACTCTAAAACTAGATCTAAACATTGGATAGACAAGATAGAAGCTTTATACCTCCAATGAACCAGAAATGGAGCTCAACTTCTAGATCTACTATTCTCTTTCACGTCCTTGCTCCTTCTTCAAGAATCCTCCTCTTCATTTCACAAAGAATGCATAAAAATGGCTCAAAACACTCAAAAATGAATTAGGGTTTTGTGGCTAGGGTTTGGGATGATGGAGGCTGTAAATGAGGCCAGCCTTAAGAGGTTAAGGTGTTTGAATAGGGTGCTAAACCCTAAAAATTGGGGTTTCATTCTGGCAGACCTACTCGTCAAGTTGAGTCCTTCAACTTGTCGTGTAGGCTTTAAGTTTCGCGTCAAAATTACATTCCCACTCGGCGAGTTTGGGGCCTCTAACTCGTCAGGTTCCTATACAAAACTGAATAAATCTGATTTAAAATAGATACCAGGAACCAGCCGTTACAAATTTCTTGACTTGCACCCTATTTAAATAACCTTATATCATTTAGGCCAAACCCTAATCAGCCTTCACAGCCTTATTTTATCCTTAAACCCTGTTGTTGCAAGAACTTGTGAGTTTTGAGCTTAAAGGTGTGTTTGTTGACTTTTCTAAAGGGTGTTTAAGAAGAAGAAGTGGTGACCAAGCCTTGGATGTTATTGAGTTGCTAGATCCTGCATCTAGTTCATATTGAAGTACTTCTGGAGGTAAAAAGTCATAACCTTGCCATCTCTTTTGCAAGTTTGAGTTAGGGTTTTGTTATGAAGTCCATTTTTGGTTCTTGGACCCTCTTTTGTGAGTTTAGCAACTCCAGAGACTATGATTGTTAGATCTAAGCTCTTTGAGCATGCTTGATGCATAAAGATGTCATCTTGAAGGTTGTATTGAGACCCCACACGAGTTTAAGGTCTCAAAAGTGGTCTTAATGGGAGAAATAAAGTATTGGGGACCCATGTGGCATGCAAGGGTATAAAGTTTCTAACTTTATGACCTAAGACATCTTAATAGACTCATATCTGAAGTTAGAAGTTGAGATCTTAAGCATTAAGCACTTAATAGAGGTTTGTGCATGGGCTGTTTGTACGTTGGGCGTAAGGTTGCGTACACCGCGCGTACAACCGTAGGGTTGAGTACGCCAAGCGTACTGATGTAGTACATTGGGCGTACATACCACAGAAGAATTGGGCTTTGTTGGGCTTGCAAGCTTATTGGGCCCTATTCAGCCGTGGGCCTGTTCCCATTCCGAGTTATTGGACTTTGTTCTAGTTTGGGGCATTGATGTCATGATTGGGCCTTATGGGGCCATGTGGCCCATTGTAGTGTGGACTTTGATATTAGGCATATTAATGTATGGTAGACATTTAGGCTTTAATGGAGGGCCTTAGACCGAGATGTTGGGACTTTGTCTAAGTTGCGGCTTAATTCTAATTAGGGTAGTTGGTATATTTGTTCAGTGTGAGGTTTTGGGCTAGTAGTCGAGCACCTTTTGTGTTCATCAAACTGAGGTGAGTCTTCTCACTATACCAATGGGTCGAAGGCACTAATATTGGCCCATTACTTGATATGAGATTTCTATGGTTGAATATGTAATGATTTGTTATTTGGTGTGTAAGGATTTATGTGAAGACCATGGGGAGCCCATGGAACTTGTAAGACCATGAGGAGGACCCCATGGACTTTCCATATAGCACCATGATGGTAGCCCATGGCATCCCGATTGAAGAACATGGAGGGAGTCAATGACAGATTTATGTGTATATGTGCATAACATTATGTGGTTATGTGTTTTGTGTATTTTCGGAAACTCACTAAGTAATTGCTTACAGTTTTGTTGGGTGTTTAAGGTACTTCTGGCTCTATAGGAAAGGGCTCGGCTTGATGGTGCAGTGTGCACTCTCCAATATTTCCGCACTTGTTGTTTTGTATACTTTGATCTTTTGACCAATGTCTTATGTAATGGATTTGATGGAAAAACAAATATGAATGAGATTTCTAATCATTAAATGAAAACTTTTACCTGAATTTTTGGGCTGTGACACTAACCGACCATAACATATATACCATAACAATCAATATCCAGTAAATACAGGTAGTCCTATAGATCTACCAATCTAATACATATCCAACAAGACATGTAATCATACAAATATACCATTCTAACACATATTAAAAATCATCAGGTAATCATACAGATCTACCACATATTCAACAGAACATCAATCAATATACCAGGATATCAAACTCAGTGTGCTGACCTTGGTGCCTTCGACCCACAAGTATAGTGAGGAAAACTCGCCACTTAGTCTGAAACGATTGCTGAACAGGACACTTGTAACATTCGAAAAATACTTTAAAACATTTAAACTTTTAAAATAAACCACAAACCATCATTGTTTACAAATTATTTTCAAAATAAGTTCAACATCATAGAAATCCGAAAATCATAAAATAAAAGCATGAAGAGGTGCACGATCATGCCTTCGCCTTCCCACGAACCTCGGAAGTACCTGAAACATAATCCAAAACTGTAAGCCCAAATCTTAGTGAGTTTCCCCGAAAATACCAGCACACAACAAAACCAGAACAATACAATATACAACATGCATATAGAGCCTTCAGTCTGAGTGGAGAGCCCCATTGGCCTTCGGTCTAACTGGTACACTCTACGAGCCTTCGCTCTGACTGGTACGCCACCTTCAGCCTTCAGTCTATTTGGGATGCCCTGGGTCTGTTGGCTTTCAGCATAAATCAGGACCGCCTTCGGTACAATCAATCAAATAGATCTAACAGATCACTTGGCATATCATTATTCTATAATCGGAATATAGATCTAACAGATCCCTAATCATAACATCAGACAATAACCAGGGTAACAATCAAATAGGCCGACCTTGGTGCCTTCGAACCAGTAAGTATAGTGAGGAAAAATCACCTCACAAGAAGCGTTGACTGATAAGATCCAACTCCCCAATCTCAGCTCCCGACTCAAATGCCTACAACCACTATGTGACCAGTTCCATCAAACTCTAAAATACCCAAAATGCCCTCAAAAGTCAAACTTGGTTAACCATGGTCAAATTCAAAGTCAACAGTCAAGGTCAACAATCCATGTTGACCCAACTCATTGAGTCCACCTACCAACTCGTCGAGTTCCTATAGTATTCAAAGAATCGGGAAAACCCTAGCCAACATGTCGAGTTGGCTGGAAAACTTAGGGTTTCTGGACAGAGGAGGCAAATAGGGAGGCCATTCATGGGACTTAAGGCCTTCAAATAAGGTGAAACACCCTAAAAATTAGGGTTTCATAATCAGCCACCAACTTATCGAGTTTGCCACTCCAAGACGTCGATTTCCAAGGGAAACTTGGCTTTTAAAATACTAAATCTCATACCTGGGCATCAGGATGTTGCAACTCTCCCCCACATGGACTAGGCTTCATCCTTGAAGCCTGCTGCGGATAAAATCTGGATAATGATCCTGCATCTCAGCCTTGGCTCCCAGGTCCACTAGGATCTCCTCCGATGTTGCCACTGTACCTTTACCAAAGGTACCTCCATGTTACGCGGAACCTTTACTTTCTTTTCTAGAATAGCTACTGGTCTGTCAACATAGTTCTGGCGCTCATAAACCTGAATATCATCCAATGATACCACTAGATCCTCATCTAAAACGCACTTCCGCAACTGTGAAACGTGGAAAGTGCTATGAATCTGACTGAGCTCCTCCAGAAGATCCGATCTATAAGCAACCTTGCCACCCTGGAAATAACCCGAAATGGTCGAATAAATGGGGGTACCAACTTCTCCTCTTCCTGAAGCGAATCACACCTTTCTAAGTCGAGACCTTCAACAACACCATGTCACCGACCTTAAACTCTAACTCAGATCTACGTCGGTCGGTATAGCTCTTCTGCTGACTCTATGCAGTCTGCAATCTTTGAGTGATCTACTGAATCATTCTCGGTAGTCTGCAAAACCACCTCGGTCTGACACATGACCCGGTGACCAACCTCGCCTCAACAGACTGGGGTGCGACATCTCCGCCCATATAAAACCTTTAAGGGCAGAACACCGATGCTGGAGTGAAAAATGTTATTGTAGGAGAACTCAGCAAGAGGTAGGTAAGAGTCCCAGCTCCCACCAAAATCAATAACGCAAGCTCGCAACATATCCTCGAGGGTCTGAATTGTCCGCTTGCTCTGGCTGTCGGTCTGCGGATGATTAGTTGTGCTGAAATGCATCCTCGTGCCCAGTTCCTCATGGAACTTCTACCAAAAACGGGAGGTGAACCGAACATCACAGTCTGAAACAATAGAAACCGGATCCCCATGGCGAGCAACGATCTCGTGATTATACACATCGGTTAACTTCTCGGCCGATGAGCTCTCCAGAATTGACAGGAAGTGGGCACTTTTGGTCAATTGGTCCACGATGACCCAAATAACATCAAAACCTTTTGTCGTTTTCGGCAACTCGGTGATAAAATCCATCGATATATACTCCCATTTCCACATGGGAACCTACAGAGGCTGTAGCCTGCCATGCGGCCTCTAAAGCTCAGCCTTGACCATCCTGCAGGTCAAGCATCTCTCGACATACCAATTTATCTCTCTCTCTCTCTCTCTCTTCATGCATGGCCACTAATGACTCAATCTTAGATCCCGATACATCTTGGTGGCCCCTGGGTGAATAGAGAAATGATACTTGTAAGCCTCCTCCAACACGATCTGTCTGACCCCACCAGACACAAAAACTCATACCCGACCGCAACAAGTCAACAACCCACGACTATCTGGAACAAATCTAGTAATCTTACCCCTGATCCTCTCAATCTTCCAATTCTCCTCTTGAACACCCTCAGTCTGAGCCTCCCTAATCAAACCCACAAGAGGAGAATTCACAAATATCCTCATACATGTCACCAGAATAGAAGATCCAACTGACTTGTGGCTCAGGGCATCCGCCACAACATTCACTTTACCCGGATGTTAAAGGATCTCGTAGTCATAATCCTTGACTACGTTCAGCCACCTGCGTTGCCTCATGTTTAGGTTAGGCTGATCTATAATATGCCTCAAACTCTTATGGTCAGTGTAGATAGTAATCCACTAACTCCATAAAGGTAATGTCTCCAAATCTTGAGGGAGAAAACCACCGCCCCCAACTCAAGATCGTGTGTGGGATATGCCATCTCATGCGGCTTCAACTTCCGCGAAGCATAAGCATCACCTGTCCTCTCTACATGAGGACTGCTCCCAAGACGGTAATGGATGCATCACATAAAACCACAAAATCCTCAATTCCCTATAGGAGGTTCAAAACTGGGGTCTCGCAAAGTCTTTACCGAAGGGTCTTAAATGCAGAATGCTGCTCAGGGACCCAATGAAAATCCACCCCTTCCTTGTCAGACGAGTGAGGGGTACTGTGATCTTGGAGAAATCCTGAATAAATCTCTAGTACTACCATGCCAAACCTACAAAAACTCCTGATATTTGATGGAGATTTCGGAACGTTCCACTGCATCACCGCCTCGATTTTGGCTGGATCGACCAAAATCCCATCTTGGTTAACGATGTGTCCAAGGAACTAAACCTCTCGCAACCAAAACTCACACTTCGAGAACTTATCATAAAGCCGTTCTCGCCTCAAAATCCCTAAAAGCTCGCAAAGATGCTCCTCATGCTGCTCTCTGGTCTTGGAATACACCAAGATGTCATCAATGAACACAATAATTGAGCGATCGAGCATCGAATTTCATACCCGATTCATCAAATCCATAAATATCACCAACGCATTAGTGAGCCCGAATGGCACCACCACAAACTTGTAATGCCCATAACGAGTCGAAAACGCGTTCTTCTCCACGTCCTCCTCCCTCACCCTGACCTGATGGTACCCAGAACTCAGATCAATCTTGGAGAACCAAGATGCTCCCAACAACTGATTAAAGAGATCATCAATCTGTGTAAGACGATAAGGTTCTTCACCGTCAACTTGTTCAGCTCCCTATAATCGATGCACATCCAGTGCGAACCATCCTTCTTCCTGACAAATAGAATCGACGCTCCCCGCGGAGATCTTCTCGGACAGATGAACTGCTTGCCTAGAAGCTCCTGCAGTTGAGATGATAGCTCTTGCATATTAGGTGGTGCCAATCAGTATGACGCATTGGCAATAAGGGCCGTACCTAGCACAAGGTCGATCTTGAACTCGACCAGCCTCTAAGGAGGCACACCGGGTAACTCCTCCAAGAATACATCAAAGAATTCCCTGACAACTGGAACATCAGCAACTCACACCTGATACCCAACCCGCGTGTCCATCACATAAGCCAAGTAACCTGCACACCCATCCTGAATATATTGCCGAGCCTTTGCTGCCGAAAAAACCCTGAACCCAACCTGGTGCCCTCTCTATAAATAACAGTTCTCCCCCACTTGGGGTTCGTACTACCAAGTGCTGACCCTCACAATTGATCATGGCACCGAAACGGCTAAGCCAATCCATACCCACAATCATGCAGACATCCCTTATCGGAATCAGAATCAAATCAATTGGAAATGATACCCCGAAGATCTCCTGAACGCAACCTTGATAAACGGATGAAGCAGAAACGCTATGTTTGTTGGCGATAGAAACTTGCAACGGACACTCGAACTCCCCCGTGGGCAAAGCAAACTCCCTACTGAATGATCGAGAAACAAAGAACCAACTCGCACCCAAGTCAAACAATACTAAATTAGGCAAGGAGTTCACTAGAAATGTACCTACCGAAGGTACAAAAAAATTAGCATAAAACAAACATAATCAATAAGAAAAGGATAGAAACATACCAGCCACGACATCTGGAGCGGCTCTGGCCTCCCCGGAAGTGGTCTGAATAGCGCAACCCGAGCCTGCAGGGGCTCTGCCTTCACCTGACATGCATCTACAATCGTCAATCGGGCTGACGCGGGAGCCTGCGCCAGCTTGGCGGCGAGCAACAGACAATTAACCTTCACATGGCCAACCTGATCACAATGATAGCCAATCTTAGCACTCTGAACTAGGGCTGGCTGGTGGCAATCCCTCGTATAGTGCCCTTCTCTGCCACACTTGTGGCATACCCCTCCTGGTCTACAAGTGTAGAGACCCATTTTGATATGAACAGTAGATGCGGAAGAAAAATATCTCTAGATTTATCGTGTAGAAAGATATAAAAATATGAAGAACATGATGAGAATTCTTAGAAAGATAAGAAACAAAGAGATATAAAATATAATTCATGAAGAACATTGGTGGGAGAGAGAAACTCTCCCTAGGTGGGGAGAACCCACCAATTTTCTATCTAGAATTACATTGAAACTAAGAGTGTATTACTAAGAAATGACCATCTTTTCCTTTATATATGAGAGAGAGTAAAATACACCAACAATAAAATAAAGGGAAAAATACAACCTAACTACCACTCATTATTTGTAGAGCATTTCCATGCTCCAATAACAAGCCCCGACATGAACCTTTCCGCACTTCCCACAAGTGCGACCTCGTTGACCCCCAGACCTAGAATCAGTGGCCTTGAACCGCTTTGGCGCCAGGCTGCGACTATGCCGGGGCCGTCCTCTGCTCCCTCAATTGAAGCTCTATCTCAAGTTCATGCCGCCTTCCGTCCTCCTGCAACTCCATTAAAGTATCAAACCGTTGGGTAGAAACAAGCTGCTAGATATGCTTCTTGAGCATGCTCAAATAACGGGTCATCTGAGCCTGCTCCAAAGCAAAATAAGGGCAAAACATGGCCCTTTCAGTAAACATCCAGGTGATCTCCGTCACCGACTCTAGTCTATGCCTCAAATCCAAAAATTCCTAAGCCAACCTATCACGCTTAACCCTTGACACATAACGAGCACGGAACATCTCCAGGAACTGATCCCAAGATACCATAACCCTCTGCTTAGTAGAATATGATTCAGTAACAAGTCTCCACTATTCCTTTGCTCCGAACCCCGAAAGGTTCAGAGTGCACCTGACCTTCTGGTCAGCTGAGCATGAGCATTTGAAAAAGAATCCCTCAATGTAAGATAGCCACCACATGGCTATAATCGGGTCCTAAACTGTAGCGCTTGATAATTCTCCAAGGTATTATCTATGTATTGGATTAATTATTTTATAATAATTGTTATTGGATCTATTGGATCCTTACAAAGTGGGCTGAAGGGTGCCATACGATGGGCGTACCACCCTCTGTACGCGCAACGTACTGATGTAAGTTGATCGCGCATACCATGCACACACGTACAAGGTACCGAAGAGTACGTGCAACGTAAATGTACAGTCCCCAAAACCCTAAATTTTAGGGTTAACCCCTATATAAATAACATTATGCCCTAAAGCCCAACAATCCTCTCGCCCCTAAACACTACAAGAAAAAGACCCTTTTACGACGCGCAAACCACAACACTCATTGATTTATGTTACGCAAAAGAGAGTGACGTTAAAAAAGTGTCATCTCTTCAAAAAATTTAAGGATTTAGGTCAAGCATTATTGCGTGCCCTTAAATTAGTGTCATAAGAAAAAAATTAAGAACACGGAGGGCGCTGTATCTTAAATGGGCGTCTTCTATAAGTGTCGCTTTATAATTTTAATGAACGCGCGTGTTTAGTAGATACGGGAGAAAATGAAATCCCCAAAATTTTGAAAACCCGCCTTGTTCTTTTCTACCTTCTATCATTCATCTTCGCAATCGATTCTCCCCTCTCCCTCCTCTTTTATCCGCTTCACCACCATTGAACCCTAAAGAATCAATCCACACTTCATGCTTCTGTGATTCTCTCCTCTTCGGCTCTCCAATCTCCGATTTCACTCTAAAAACATCGATTGAACTCCTCCCTTCACCTATCGTCTACCAAAAATAAATGTTGATTGCAACCACCTTCAAGCACGATGCCTCTCAGCTACACATCCAGAACAAGAACATACATCACTCTCAAACACCCCCTTAGCTTCTTCATTATTCTCGATGTCGTGTGGTTTCTAGGGCTCGAAGCAACCTCCTCTATCTTACATTGAAAATAATCTCCCCATCCCATTACTGACCCTTTTGGAGCTATTTCTAGGGTTTGAATCAACATTTACCCTTGTCAACAAGTCGGCCTTAAAATCCCCTGGAACGCCTCACATGTTTCCTACTATTTTAGCCGTGATTCATTGGCTTGTACATATTGCAATGTATAACGAGCACTTTGCAAATTCCACGCAGTCACACTCAATTTATGGCGACAACATGTTCATCTATACTCCGAATACTTACCTGATTTACATAAGGGGTGATGACGATGCAATTGAAAGGGAAGATGAAAATTTCATGGAGAAGTTACACCAGGTATTAATCACTTTTCTTCATATAATCAAAATACCTAAAAATTAGTTTACTCAGGCTAATTTAGGTTCCTGAAACGCTGATAATAGGAGAAAATCTATTTTGAGGAGAATATATAGGTCAAATCAGGAGATGTGAAGGATTTGGAGGCAAAACTGGAGACAATGAAGTCTGGGCCATCAGAGTTCGATCCGGGAGGAAACAGTGTTTTCCTACATTCATGGTACTCCTTCAGCTCAATTTCAAATTGACTTGCTCCAATGTTTTCGTAGGATTGAAACCCATAATCTCTATAAACCTTCGATGTTTCATGAGGAACCCAATAACTCTTCCCCATAGTCACAGGGATCGCTCTATCAGCCATGATCCATGTTCTAAACGTTTCGTTTCCAATCATGGTACGTTATCATTCTGATCGTAGGCGGAAACTTACTTCGGTACGGATACTCAACGACCCCACTGAATGGCAAAATTGATTGCTGGAACGTGTTTTTAGCGAACGGATTTGGTCTAATACGTGATTGGGATCGTCAATTTTGAGTTTGCGTCCCCAATTTTGCGTTTTTGGAACACCGATTTGGTACCCCAATTTTGCGTTTTTGGAACACCGATTCAATTGAAGCAACTGGTATGATTGAATTTATTGATTATACTCAATTTATTGATTTCAATCGGTTCACAACTTCACATTAGTTAATGAATCACTTAATTGATTTCAGATTTCAAATGGCCATTAGGAGATTTTGTTGTATAAGGTGTCTAAGTCCATAACTATTTCTGGTCAGTACTTAACCTAACCCGGCATGGCCCATTTGGGTTGCATGGCACCATGCAATTAGATAGACTAAATGAGAGAAATAACACTTGGAGATTATTAATATATTATAAGTTCTAATATATTAATAATATTATTTGATTAGTTTGATCAAGAATTAATTTAGAATTAGTTATGTGATCAAAATATAACTAATTAAATATATGGGTTGATTATGTAATTCATCCATATCTTGTATAGTGGGCTAAGAGGCTCCATGGATTATTAAGTTGGGTTCCACCCATAGGATGCTCCATGGGAGTTACAAACCCATGGGTCATGGAAATGAAGAGTCATGACACATTAGGGTTTACATGGTGTAACCCTTGATGTGTCAACACTATATAAGAGTCCCATTCTCCACCAAAATCGGCTACACATATGAAACAAGAGGGCTAGGCCGATTTTAAGAAGTGTGTATTCTCTCAAAAGTCTTCCCAAGAGCATTTGGTGTTGTGTGAAGCATTTGAGGGAACATAAGCAACAACAAGGTAAGTTATTCTATCTTTCATTCAAGTTAAAAATTGTTCTCCATGAATGCTAGATAGGAATATAACCTTGGAATTCAACTTTGCATGATAATTAGACAAACATAGATCCAAGGTTATTAGGGTTGCATGTACACTTAGGAAGTGTTAGAATGCTCAAAACCCATCAATGGTATCAGAGCCTGGGCTTGTTTGTTTGTTATTTGTGCTAAATTGTTGAAAAAAGTCGATTTTGTGCAATCTGCCTGATGAACTTGCCGAGTCCATGGGGGGACTCGCCGAGTTCATGTGTATCTTCATCCTACTCGTCGATTAGGTTCGTGCACTCGGCGAGTAGGAGCCTCAGAATGTAGATTTTCGACTTTAGTTGCTGGAAATGGACTACAAACATTACCCTAAACTGTTTTGGTACTTGAAAACTTGTTTTAGATGGTGTAATGTCTTTGCTAATCCATTTACAATAACAAGTTATCAAAATTACAAAGTTTTATGTGTAATTTTGATTCATGAAAGTGTTCATGTTCATGTTCTTGATCTTATGATGGTTAGATGATCATAGGAATTGTTTGTAACCTATGTGGTAGATTAATTCTTGATCATTATGTGTTTTAATGGAGTCCATAACTTGTCCTCAAGTTATGGAAAACTAAAAGTCACTTTACTTTAAAACCATTAAAAGAACACAAGGGTTATAAAAATGAAGAGTCTTCATTTTTAATACCCTAATAAACTCATAAGTTACAAGAAATGAAAAGTTTTGAAAGTTTACAAAACTTGCCCTCAAGTTTTGGAACAAGTAAAGTCATGTTAAAACTTTAGTTCGAACCCTTAGAATTTTAAAAGTTAAAATTCTACCCTTATACTTATAATATTATAAGTTAATAATAATATATATATGTATAAGATCAAAGTCGTCTTACCGCTAGTACGCCTCATTCACGAAGCCGGTCTATAAGGTGGGTATAAGGTTGTTGCCTATAAAATGGCAACTTAATGGGTGTCTACTCTCACCCACCGCTTGCTTGACTGGTGGAGGGTTGTTAGCCGAACAGGTAGGACAAGGACTTATAAATTCTCATTAAAAGTATGATGAATATTATAAAGTAACTAAATGTTTTTATTAAATTCCCAATCTTAGTTACTTTAGGAAAAATGTGAATAAGGTGCTAATCCATGAAATTACACTTTACACTTTGTTTAAGTCATTGGTGGAGCGTGTGTGGTTAACTGGCACACTAACTTGGACTTACCAAGGTAGGTAAAGGGTGACTTAAGGTTTATCATAGTATCGGTGGAGCGTGTGTGGTTTACCGGCACATCGATTGAGTGATAAACTTTAAGGGTACCAAGTGATTTGCATAGTTACTTCACAACTCGTTTTTTGATCCTCGGTATCCCAGTCACAAAACTTGGAGGGCACACTCGAGATTGAAACATGCCTTTGAAAAGTTCATTGAATCTCAAAAGAATCTAGGAATTTCTAAGAACCAATCAAAAACCTAATATTTAATATTTCGGTTTTCATGGTGGAAATTGGTGAATCGTCATTCACCTACCTTTCAAATATGTTATAGCTTGGATTACGACATACCTCTTATAAGTTATAATATATTGTGATTGGATCCTAGCCTTAATATTACATTTGGGTGTTTTATTAAGGACTATCTTAATATCTAAACTAATCTTGTCCTCTTCCTTCAGATGTCTTCAAACAATGCTGCTTCTGGCTCTAATCCTAATGGCTCCTTTACCCTTATGAACTTGTGTGGGAAAGTCACTTTTGATGGATCCAACTTCAATGAGTGAATCAGAAACATCAGGATGATTACCCGCTACGAGGACAAAGAATATGTCCACGACAAGGAGCTTAAGGAGATTGATGAGACCACTGCAACTCCCCAGGAGATCGCTGAATTTCAGGCACATGAAAGGGATGCTACCAAAGTGGCATGCATCATGATGTCCACGATGACAGCAGAACTCCAAAAGTCCTATGAGGACTTCTACCCTTTTGAAATGCACCAAGATCTGATGGAAAGATACCATCAAAGTGCACGACAAGAGAGGTATGAAATCATCTGCTCCATGATAACAACCATGATGAAGGACGGGGAATCCGTCACGAGCCACATGCAGAAAATGCAAAGGTATGTGGATCGGTTGCTGAAGCTTAATGTGAACTTCCCTAAGGAGCTTGCAATAGATATCATTTTGTACTCCTTACCATCGTGCTATGATCAATTCCGCATGACATATCACATGAATAAGGAAGAGGTCACACTCAGCAAACTTCAGTGTCTTCTCAAGACCGCAGAAATAGGTCTTAAGGGGAAGTCGGTTGTTAACACTCCTACTCCAAACTCCGCTCCGGCTTTGGCAATCGGGAAAAGTCGAGGGAAGAAGAGGAAGAGCTCTTCGAAGGGTACCAAGGCTAGGACCCTTGATGGCTCTTCTTCAAGTGGAACCAAGAAAGGTTTCATCACTCCTTCTTCTAACCCAAAAGAGGCTGAATGCTTCTATTGCCATGAAAAATCACATTGGAAGCGAAACTTCCCAAAATAATAGCAAGATGTGAAGGATGGGAAAGTTAAACCCAAGCATGCAGGTATTTACACTATCTTATCTAATAACTCACCCCATTCTAACTCTTGGGTCCTTGATACCGGTTGTGGTATTCATATTTGTTCTGATTTGTAGGGACTAAGAAGAAGTGAGAATGTGGAGCAAGGAAGAATAAACTTAATCATGGGGAATAGGAAAGCTTTACCTGTCACCAAGATTGGAGTTTATACTTTATCGCTAAGTAGTGGGTTTAGTTTAGATTTGAATAAGTGTTGTTATTCGCTAGAAATGGCAAGAAATATTATTTCCTTTCACGCATTGTAGAAACAAGGTTTCACCTTTGCATTTGATAATGAAGTTGGTTCGATTAATGCTTTCTGTAATAATGTTCTTTATTTTAAAGCATTACCTTGTGATGGCGAGTATGAAACAGTATCTGTGGTTGATAACCTAGGAATTAATGTATTGTGTATTGATTCTGTTAATAATAACTTGGATAAAGCATCATTATGGCATTATCGTCTTGGACATATAAGCAAGAAACGCATAGGCCAACTCCAAAAGGATGGAGTCTTGGAGTCATTTGACCTAAAGTCAGATGATAGTTGTGAATCATGCTTACTTGGAAAAATGACAAAGTCACCCTTCACAGGTTCTTTTGAGAGGGGTGAAGGTTTGTTGGATCTTGTACAAACGGATGTGTGTGGGCCCTTCAAACATGCCGCAAGGGATGCTAATCGTTATTATTTGCCTTTTACTGATGATTACAGTAGATATGGATATGTCTACTTAATCAAGCATAAGTCAGAGACTTTCGAAAAGTTTAAGGAATTTAAACAGGAAGTCGAGAATCAATTGGGCAGGAACATTAAGATGCTTCGATTCGATCGAGGTGGTGGGTATCTTAGTTCAGAGTTCCTTGACTATCTTAGGGAATGTGGGATTGTCTCACAATTGACACCTCCCAGGACACCGCAGTTGAATGGTGTGGCTGAGAGGCATAATCGAACCTTGTTGGATATGGTTTGTTCCATGATGAGTCGAGCTTCGCTACCAATCTCATTTTGGGGGTATGCCTTAGAGACTGCCACCCATATGCTTAATCTAGTCCCTACAAAGAAAGTTGCCAAAACTCCTCATGAGATGTGGACTGGTAAAGTACCCAAACTAGACCACATCAAGATTTGGGTTTGCAAGGCTTTTGTGAGACGCGAGACTCATGATAAGATCGAACCTCGAAGCGAGAGGTGTATTTTCATCGGCTACCCACAGCAATCCTTTGGTTACCTCTTCTACAGACCTAGTGAAAATGTGGTCTTTCTAGCTAGGAGGGCTTTCTTTAGAGAGAGAGAGAGAGAGAGAGAGAGTTCATAAGCCAAGGAAACAGTGGGAGGCAAGTTGATCTTGAAGAAATTCAAGAGTCAAGCGGTGAAGGAACTTCAAACCCTAGCACTCAACTTGAGGAGGAAACTCTTGTTGAGCCAATTGACAAGACTGTACCTATGAGGCGTTCCAAAAGGGTTAGGAATGCACCTGAGCATTACTATGGATTCCATATTACTGCAGAAGGTGATACACTTATCAGTGATGAGACACTGATAGGTCTGGATGAACCTAACAGTTACACGGAAGCTATGGCAGGCCCTGAGTCAGCCAAGTGGAAAGAGGCAATGGACAGCGTTGAGAATGTACCAGGTCGTAAGACATTAGGGTGAAAATGGATCTTCAAGAAGAAGACCCACATGGATGGTAAAGTACACACTCATAAGGCACGACTGGTTGTAAAGGGTTTCTCACAAACTCTAGGAGTTGAATATGATGAGACTTTTTCTCCAGTGGCCAAGATTAAGTCTATTAGGGTTCTGTTAGCCATAGCTGCATTTCATGACTATGAAATATGGCAAATGGATGTCAAAACCTCTTTCCTTAATGGAAAGTTGGCTGAGGATGTCTACATGAGTCAGCCAGAAGGTTTTGTCAGTACGGAGTACCCTAATAGAGTGTGTAAGCTTGAAAAATCCATTTATGGGTTAAAGCAAGCACCTCGCAGATGGAGTCTTTGCTTTGATGAGAAAGTCAAGGAAATTGGCTTTTCTAGGAGTGAAGATGAATCTTGTGTATATGTCAAGGCTAGTGAGAGTATAGTTAGCTTTTTGGTATTATATGTGGATGAGATACTACTCATAGGAATTGACATCCCAACTCTGCAGGAAGTTAAGTCCTGGCTTGGGAAGTGTTTCTCTACGAAGGACTTAGGAGAAGCTGCCTATATTCTAGGGATAAGGATCTTGAGAGACCGGAGTAAAAGACTAATTGGACTTAGTCAGAGTACCTACTTGGATAAGGTGTTGAAGAGATTCAGCATGCAGGACTCCAAGAAAGGAGAGTTACCCATCCTGAGTAATGCCAGATTGAGTAAGACACAAAGCCCTAGCACTAAGCCTGAGATAGCAGAAATGAGTCGAATACCTTATGCTTCGGCTGTGGGATCGATCATGTATGCTATGACGTGTACTCGACCTAATGTTGCTTTTGCCCTGAGCATGGTTAGTAGGTTTCAGGGGAACCCTGGCAAGGCACACTGGACTACGCTAAAGAATATCCTCAAGTACCTACGGAGGACTAAGGACTGGGTCCTTACCCTTACTGGGAGTGATGACTTGAGGGTTGTAGGGTATAATGATGCTAGATTTCAGACTGATAGGGATAATTTCCGCTCTCAGTCAGGCTGGGTCTTTACCCTAAACGGAGGAGCAATTTCTTGGAAGAGTTCCAAGCAAGAGACAGTGGCTAAGTCAACTTGTGAATAAGAGTATATTGCAGCTAGCGAGGCAGCAAAGGAGGCGATATGGCTGAAGAACTTCATTGGAGACCTTGGAGTTGTACCAGCTATTAAAGAGCCAATGGAAATTTTTTGTGATAGTGAAAGCGCTTTTGCCTTAGCCAAGGAACCAAGGGATCACGGGAGATCCAGACACATCGACAGAAAATACCATTTTATCAGACATCGAATAGAAGAAGGACTCCTCGTGGCAAAGAGGGTATCATCGGATGAGAATCCAGCAGATCCCCTCACGAAGGGACTGACTCGGGTTAAGCATCTCCAGCATGCTCGGAGCATAGGGCTGAAGGATGATATTAGATTTAGTAGTTAGATAACCTCGAAATTAGTAAAGTGTAATTGAAATTAGATGATGAATAAAAGGTGTTTTATTTATGAGTAAAGTGTTGTTATCTCTTGTCAATCGTTTACTATATTTCTTTTGCATGTTTTGACTTCCAGAATAATAATGTTTGGTATAACATATTATTTAAACCTCCACAGTCGGTCATATGTCGGAAGTAGGTATGAATCAAGACTGTCATGATTGGTTGCAGAGGTCTAAGGTGTTGGAGATGGCTACAACAATTATGAGTGCTCATAAGTTCTGAGCATTGGACTCAACCCATGCTCACTGGAATCACTTCATGGAATTTATCTCGAGTGATTGTGATATGGTAATATCATATAAGTGTTCAAACCTAGATATATGATTTGTTACTTACGAGTTGGTTATGCATTGATTGTACGAAAATGCATTGGTAACTCGATGTTATAAAACGTGCTTTTGTGTATAATTCAATGAGTGGTAGAACAAACATATGAGTCGAAGTTTATCTGTTCCTTCTTGGATTAGCATCTAATATCTGGGCCCCTCGATGATTTTGTTTTGACATATGTACCGGGCCCGGTCAGAACTAAGTTGATGTGTTCAATTAAGTTCTTTGTCAAACAAAATGGAAAACAGGAAACAAACTGCTGGACAATAAGTAAGACATTGTTCCATGTATTTGTCCGGCTGATATCTAGAACAGAGGATTATATGATCACTTATCTTAAATGGCGTATCATCATCTTCTCAGTTTCGAGAGACCTTGAAAGAGCTACGATTGCCGGTCGGTTTCTGATGTACTAGAGTTATAGTTATTAGACTTATCCAAGTGGGAGACTGTTGTATAAGGTGTCTAAGTCCATAACTATTTCTAGTAAGTACTTGACCCGACCCGACATGGTCCATTTGGGTTGCATGGCACCATGCAATTGGATAGACTAAATGACAGAAATAACACTTGGAGATTATTAATATATTATAAGTTCTAATATATTAATAATATTATTTGATTAGTTTGATCATGAATTAATTTAGAATAATTAAGTGATCAAAAGATAACTAATTAAATATATGGGTTGATTATGTAAATAATCCATATCTTGTATAGTGGGATAAGAGGCTCCATGGATTATCAAGTTGGGTTCCACACATAGGATGCTCCATGGGAGTTACAAACCCGTGGGTCATGGAAATGAAGAGTCATGACACATTAGGGTTTACATGGTGTAACCCTAGATGTGTCAACACTATATAAGAGTCCCATTCTCCACCAAAATCGGCTACACATATGAAACAAGAGGGCTAGGCCGATTTTAAGAAGTGTGTATTCTCTCAAAAGTATTTCCAAGAGCATTTGGTGTTGTGTGAAGCATTTGAGGCATCACACTTGGGGTGCTAGAATCACAAGGTTTCAAGGAACATAAGCAACAACAAGGTAAGTTATTCTGTAACAGCCCGGAATCTCAGGTATTGTTAAATTATGTTTTTGGGGTGAGTTAAGAGGGGACTCGGCGAGTTGGAGCCTAGACTCGCCGAGTAGGATCGCAGACTTGGTCGCGGGTTCGCGACTGGACTCGACGAGTCCGATATGGACTCGGCGAGTCTACGCTGTTTAGCGAAAACCCTAACCGTTCAGGTTTGGGTCGTATATAATGCACTTATAGGCCGTCATTGTCCGTCTTTAGTCGACTGAGAAGAACCCTAAACGACTGAGGGCATCTAGAGCAAGATTGAAGGATATTAGGGCTTTGAAGAAATTGTTGTGCAAGGAGGAGAAGAGCTTTGGCTAAAGGGACAGCAAGGGATTCAAGTTCTGCGGTTTGGGGACACAGAGAGTGCATATTTCAGGTAATATTTCGGATTCCTTTCTGTTATGTTGATGTGTGCATGGATTTAGGGTTTATGGAACCCATTTGGTGATTAGATGAATTAGTACCTTGATACCCAACGACTATAATCCTGTATTAGGACCTTTAGAGGTCCAGAAGGTCCCATGCTTGTGTATTTCGGGACGAAACTTATCTCAGGAAGCAGTTTGATCGACTGCATGGCATGGACTCGCCGAGTCCGATGAACAGACTCGGCAAGTAGCTTGGAGATTGACTGGAACTCGTCGAGCTGTTCTTCAGACTCGGCGAGTGGAGTCGGGGTGGCCCCGCGATTCTTCCAGGAGTAACTCGTCGGGTCAAGGAGGATACCCGACGAGTAGATAGGGACTCTCAGAGAGTTAGAGAACGTCTAGACTCGCCGAGTCGCGATGGCACTCGCCGAGTCCGGTCGAGTTGACCGTTGACCGTTGACCGTTGACCAGAGTTGACCTAAGTCTGACTTCTTAGGGATAGTCACACTTAGAAGATATAAGTGTTAATGAGAGATATGTGATGTTATAGGGAGGTTGTAGCTCGTCGGATTGTGCACGAGTGATTTCAGGATTTGCTAGCTTTCAGCATTTACGAGGTGAGTCTTCTCACTACACTGTACCCGGAAGGGTTTGACTTTGTGACCGGAAGGTCAGATATGATATGTGATATGAATGCTATATGTGGTAAGTTATTTGTTATATGTGTGCTATGTATGTTATGTGGGCCGAAAGGCGATTATGTTATGGGCCGGAAGGCGTTGTGTTGAGGACCGGAGGGTCAGGGCCTGGAAAGGCGTATGTGCGTAAGTGTATATTGGGGAACTCACTAAGCATTTATGCTTACATTGGTTATGTATGTGTTTCAGGTACTAGCGAGGACCGTGGGAAGGCGCCGGCGTGATCGATACACACTGAAGAATGTTTTTATGATCTTGGGATTTAGACAGTTTGTATTTGACATGACACTTAAATTATTTATGCCTTGTTTTGAATGAAATTACTCTATTATTAAAAAGAAAAATTTGTTTGAAAATTTGAGTTGTTACATATTCTATCTTTCATTCAAGTTAAAAATTGTTCCCGATGTATGCTAGATAGGAATATAACCTTGGAATTCAACTTTGCATGATAATTAGACAAACATAGATCCAAGGTTATTAAGGTTGCATGTACACTTAGGAAGTGTTAGAATGCTCAAAACCCATCAGATTTCACATCTGCAACTGATTAGAAATAATTAATTTGTTGGGTCAAGGAATACATGGCCGAATTTTATTGTTTAGCACACAATCTTAATTTCAAGTTATTAATGTTCCTGCTTTTTTTTTTTTACTATTCCTATTATGGTGTTAATGTTCTTGTTGTTGATTTTACTTTTAGGACAGATCTTAAAGCTAGAAGGGGAAATTTCATACATTCTAGTGGTCATGGATATTAACAACAAACTGGGGAATGAAGAAGGTAATCACTACTTGTTGGATGATATTTCTTTAGGCATGCCTTTATGTGTCTTTGTTATACATATAAATAAGGAAGGTAGATCCGACTTGGGACATGGAGGTTGATGAAGGAGACAATTACACACATATTTATTCCAGTAAGAAACAGAGTTGGATGATTATTTGATAGTTTTATAGGAATGTATAACCCATGTTAGCAATGTATTATTTTTGTTTAACATTTGAATGATTATTTGTATGACATATTATAATTTGTGCAATTTATTTTATTTTTTGTGTATGAGATTTTATTTTATATTATGCAATGGATTGTATTTTTTGTATATGGTATTTTATTTCTATTATGATAAATTTAATGAAAATTTAATTTAAAATCTATAAATAATATTTTTTTTAAACATTTAAAATTATGATACGCAAAAATGTGTGTCATCTTCATTTATGACATGGCCTTTCTTGACAGGGGCTTTCTTGATACGCATTGTGTGTCATTAGCACGCGCGTCGTAAGCTTACGACACGCGAATGCGTGCCGTCTTCCTTTATGACAGGGCCTCCCTTGATAGGCATTGTGTGTCGTAAACGCGCGTCGTAATTGTGCGTCGTAAATGAGCGTCGTAAATGTGTGTTGTCTCTCTTTTTGACAGGGCCTTCCTTGACGCGCATTTGCGCGTTGTCTGAGCCTTTTACGATGCGCAATGAGCGTTGTAAAATGCTGTTTTTCTAGTAGTGAAAGCATCTCCTATAATCCATAGTTTGTGTGTTCTTGTGCTTGGAAGCCTTTTAAGAGCATTTTGGTGTTTTGATCCATTCCCCAAGGAACTGAAGGATAAGGAAAAATGTTGGTGCAAAGGAGAAATTATAGATCTGTGATTGTTGCTTCATTTTAGACCTTTCAAGGTATAAAGTCCCAAACTTGATCCATAAGTTCTTAGATCTCTTTTGTTTAGTTTTTGGACCTTTTTGGTCCCAAGGATGAAGCTTTATTGCTTAAAACTGATTCCTAGGCTTAGGGTTGCCACCCTTGGTGATATTTTAGCCCTTAAGTCAGAAAGTTGTTATCCTAAAGGTCTTGATGAGTTCATGAAAGAGTTTTTTCCATTTTAGATGAAGTAGGTTGTCATATTTCAAGTTTGGACCCATTTGGGGGCTTGCAAGCCGCCAAGTAATCAACTTTATAGGTTAAGACGGTTTAATGGACCCAGATCTGTGTTTGGAGCTTTAGATCTTAAGGGTTTAAGATATTTTTGATAATATGGATTAACAATGGAGTACGTTGAGCGTACTAGCCCCTACGCGTAGCATACAAGCCATGCAGCCTGTACGCTTAGCGTACAGATGAGTATGCCTTGCATACTCAATTAGAATGGGCTTTGCACATGCGGGTCTCGGTTTGGATGACTCTAGGATGTCTTAGATTTGGGGGTTATTGGCAGATCGGAAAGCAGATTTTTAGGCTAAAACATGTTGGGCTTAAAGGGAATCGCATTTGGGGAGTTGGGTTTAATTTAGAAAGTTGGACCATTTGTGAGCCAATAGTGGGCTTGGGAAGTCTACCTAGTATTGGTCCTTTCATGTTATGGTTTTAGGACTTTAAGCATGGACCAAATTAGACCAGGGGTAAAATAGTCATTTTACCTTAAGAAGGATTATTAGGTTTTGACTAAGTGTTATTTTGGTATTGATAGCTTGGGGAGTCATCAAACCAGCCGTTGGAGACTTCTTACTATGAGATTCAGCATTCAAGTGAGTTTTCCTCCTGTTTAAACGGGTCGAAAGTACCAATGTCGACCTGTATGTGTGACTTTATGTATTCTGGACTAAGGTCCGCTGTCAGGTGGTGCCCGATGTAGGTTTATATGTTTTTCCGGATTATGATTCGATGTCAACCGGTGCCCGAGGAATTTTTGTATGCTTGATGTCTTCGTGATTCTTGCATATATCTGTATTTTATGTTTTCGGATTACGGTCCGATGTCGGGTAATGCCCAATGAATGTTTGTATGCTTCCGGATTTCAGTCTGATGTCGGTCAGGGCCCGAGGAATGTTTATATGTTTATGTTATGTGATTATTTTATGTGTATTTATTGATATGTTTATGTGTATATCGAGCTTTGCTTGATGTCGGGCGGGGCACGATGCCGAACATTGTCCAATGTCGGACAGGGGTCATTGAAGGGGCGGGGCCCACGATATGTTTATATGTTTATATGTAATTATGTGATTATTTGTATGGTATGTGGTAGCTGGGGGAGACTCACTAAGCTTCGTTCTTACAATTTTCAGTTTTGGTTTCAGGGAATTCCGGTAGCAAAGGGAAGAGCTCGAGATGACTGCATTGCACACACCATGATGTTTTTAGCATGGGATGTTTACTCTACTTTATTTGACATATATTTGATATGGATATACCGTTTATTATGTTTTGAGATATTATGACTTATGTTTTGATGATATGACTTTTATAACTATGGTTTTATTTAATAATTAAGATTGAAATTTTTTGTCATGATTTTTGGGATGGTAGTTGGTATCAGAGCCTTTGTTTGAGGGATTCGGGCACACTCTCGAGTGTGTCTGAACTCAAACTGAGGACTTGGTATGAAAATTTTCAAAATAAAATCATTTTTATAAAAAGGATTTTAAAAGAGAAAAGGGGGTGGTGCATACAATCAGCCGAGCTCAAGTAAGTTCTCCCAAATTACCCATAAACGTTTATTTTATGATATGAATTGTGATTATGAGAATTGCATGATAGATTAGGGTTAAGGATCTAGGAAGGATACCTTGTATGCCTACTGTATGAGCTTATTGAACTGCATGCTAGTACTGATTAGTAAGTGATATGATGGCCTGATTAGGATATGCTTGGTTTTGATTACTCAATGCTCGAATGCTGCTTGCTTTGTGCTTTTAGGAGTTCTATCTATCTTTAACCAACTAGTAAACGAATACGCTAAGTTACATATTATAAGGACTAAAAAATTCAGAAGGTTAGGTTTAGCCTTATTTCGCAGCTCTTGTTTGAGTCCAACCGTTATAAGGAGAGACCTCTCATTCGAAGAACTATCTGGTCTTAGTAATATGTAATGGTATTCACGAGCTAGTTAGGGAAAGGTAGCATGGACTTCTTATGCAGCTGGTGGCGAAGAGTGGGTCATAGATTACCCTAGGGCAAGCCTAGGATGAGATTAGCGCATAAGGAACTAGTAGTGCAAGAAACTTGGTGGAGTCAAGGCAATTGTTGAGGAAGGTACAAATAGATGTGGAAGGTAGTATGCGCACATACTACTATAAGTAGAGGATCCATACTTGAGTCAAGGAGTGCTGAGATGAACCCAAGGAACATGTAGTGTGTGAGATCCCTTGAGTTATGATGAGTATTCTGATGATTTTTGTGGTGTATTTTCAGTATGGTGACGCTACGCACTAGGCCAGTTGGTAGTTCTGGCACCGTCGAGGGATCATGCTTGGGCTCTGGAGCTGGGCAGATCGATGATCAGACGAGGGAGTTCATCTCATCTGAGAACACACGTAGTATCATTGAACAGACTTCTGTGATATTCGGTACGGTCAAGGAGGGCATTTTAGAGATTCTTTATGAGAGGTTGGGTGCATTCCGTAACATAGATTATTTAGAAATATTTAGTAACATAGTTTTCATATATATATATTTGCATTATAAGGACAAGTTTTTCCGCAATTTTGTACATAAAGAAAATTTTGATGTTTTCTTATTTTATATTTCCTTATAATGGAATTCGTGAAAATTGATGTTTGTATGTACCTACTTTTAGCAATATGTATTTGATTCTTTCATTTGTGGTAGTGTCTAAATTTACCAAATAAGGAAATATTCTCATCACCCAAGTTTCAGTTGGATAGAAACCTGGAATCATGCGAATTATATTGTGTGATGAATGAGAACCTTCGTCTTTGGGAAATTAAGAATAATTCCTTGTTCACATGTATATGTGAGTCAAGTGAAGGACTAAGGGATTGGGTACACCTGGTTGTGCGTTGGTCAGGTCCACAACAAAGAATGATAAGACTATTTGTCATGATTTACTAAAAGATTAGTGAATATGATTATGCTTACAAGATTAAGTATAATTCTAAATCACTTAAAAGCTTCAATGTATAGCAGAACGAATAAGAAGAATCAAGTTAGGCAGAAAGATAAAAGTTTTTCCAATCTGAAAGGAAAGGAGAGTACTTTAGTATCGTGTTTTATGATCATCTTAATGATTATGAAAACCATATCACAATTGATCCTCTAATGAAACCTTAGTGCACTTTTATGGCTAAGAAGAGGAATCGGGAATTGTTGAAATGGTTAAGGTGAATCATACTCCGTTCCAAAATAAAGTCTTAGAGTCATACTACAAGATTGTTCCTTGAGTGACATATCTTAAGTAGGTTTATAACATATTTTGAAATTTTAGTTGTGATGTCTTTAAGAAAAAGATCAACTAAAACCAATTGTATGATGTAACATCCGGATTCCCAGGTATCCTATTTTGATTATTCATATTGAATTTTAGAGAGGATCTCGGCGAGTAGACGCTCAGACTCGTCGAGTGGGATCGCGGATTTCTGGCCTGATTTAATGAAGGATTCGGCGAGTCGATGGATGGACTCGGCGAGTCCACGTTGTTAAGTGAAAACCCTAATTCTCGGGGATTGTGCCCTATTTAAAGGCCTTTATAGCCTCCATTGCGGCCACTTCACCCCCGAGAAACCCTAGAGAGAGAGAGAGAGAGAGTGTGTGTGTGTGTGTGTGTGTGTGTGTGTGTTTGTGGTGCTTAAGGAAGGCTAACTCACCATTTCTTGAGTGTTTTAGCAAAAGAAAAGTGGTTCCAACAAGAGGAGGTCAAGGGTGCTGCGAATCCAAGGTTTTCAAGTTCAAATATACACTATTGAGGTATCAAATCGAACTTCCCTTCTGTTGTGGGTTAAAATCTATGATTTAGGGTTTTCTATAAACCTTTTAAGGCTTGAAAGATTGAGTATATGGTCCCTTTCTGGGTTAGACCTCAGATCTGGACCCATGGAGGTCCAGAGAACCTTTCCCATTCTGCTTTATGCTTGTTCATGGAGGATTGGAGACTAGGTTGCCATTTTTAGAGTTATTTCTCCATTTATGGCTTGATGTGGGTTGCATGCACGTAAAGGTTGCACCTTTACGTGAACTTTAAGCATTGGGAGGCCAGATCTATAGTTCAATAAAGTAGATCTGACATCAGAAGGTCATTTGAGAGTTGTTATGGGAGCAACTCGCCGAGTCCATAAGTGGACTCGACGAGTCGAGTCGGGGTTGCGCCGTGATTCGTGACAGGTGTAACTCGTCGAGTGGAAGGATGACTCGACGAGCCATGAGAGGCTAAAAGGATTCAGAGGACCCGCATAGACTCGCCGAGTCGCCCATGTGCACTCGACGAGTCGGGTCAAAGTTGACCGTTGAATTTCGTTGACCTTAGGGTTCTGGTCAAGACTGATTCAGGAGAGTTCACGGAAGGGTAGAATGGACTTCTACCCAGTTTGTAGAGAAGAGATCATGAGAGAGTATTGATCGGGAATGTTATTTGAATAATAGGAGGAGGCTAGGTCGGGACGTTGAGCACGAGAGTTTATCCTACTTCATTGAGGTGAGTCTTCCCACTATACTGCACCTGGAAGGGTACCTACATGTGACCGGAAGGTCTTGTATGCTATGATGTATGTGCTATATGTGGTTATGTGGTATGTATGTTATGTATGATAAAGAACGAAAGGTCAAGATGATATTTATGTATGCGCTATGTATGTTACATATGGTAAGGATCGGAGGGTCAAGATGATATGGACCGGAAGGTCAAGAGGGTACAGACCGGAAGGTCGATATGGGTAGGATTGAAAGGTCTATCGAGATTTGGGACAGAAGTCTCCTAAGACACACATATCGGAAGATCCTACAGAGTCATGGCATGGAAAGGCGTATGTCAGGTATGTGGTATTTTGGGGAACTCACTAAGCATTTATGCTTACAGTTGTTATGTTATGTGTTTCAGGTACGAGCGAGGATCGCGGTAAGGCGTCAGAATGATCCGTACACACTTATAGAGTTTATGATACTGAGATCTTGGGACATGTTTGTTATGTTACAGTGGACACATTATGTTTTTATGATTATCATGTGAATGAAAGTATGTTTTAAAATGAAAAATTGTGTTGAAAATTCACGTCGTTACATATGAAGCGTTTTTCCTTGATAAGAATTGACACTAACTCTTGAATATTTGTTTGTCAAGGAGTGTTTAATGACAAGAGAATCTTATATGTCAAGAAGTCAACGGGATTCTTAAAAGTCTTGAAAAGTTTCAGGAACTAATCAAGAATAAACTTGTTTATTACTAGCACATGTCTTGAGGTTCATAACATGTCGTGTTGACATGTTCTTGTTTCTATGTCCATTCCAGTTAACGTTGACTATGTATGTGAGTTCGATGAGTTCTCAGTTGTTTGCATAAGGCAATGCACCATGAAAGTTCATTGATCAGTAAGTTTGAGCTGCAAAGCAACTTGGAAAACATAGTAGGCCCTTGTGCTGTCAGGTGGCAAGAAATTAAGACTGAACAAGTTCAATCCATATAAGTTTGAATTTGTCATAGACCTTGTCTTATGATAATGGTTGGAATTGACAGTTTCACATGGATAGGAATACATACACCATAAAATCTAAGTGGCATAAGGTTTCTCTCTAATTCATGAAAATGATTGTGAGGAAACGCTTTCACTAAGTAGATTTTAAGGAGATAGTAGTTGTGTTAATTGCATTCTCAAATTCGATTATGATTATGACATCCCTCTACATAGTTTGAATTGTGAGAAATGGCAAATAGTTTGAACATTCGGGACTTACCGTTGTAAGTTCTGAAATAGTTTAGACACGAATATAAGCTTTATTATAAAAGTTGTATGAGCTTAGATAAAGGATTATCGAAGCATCTCAAATCACAAATATAAACTTTGGAAAGAAAGTAAATAAGAATTGATTTCTAGAAGTCCAGGTGATTTTGGATACATGTCAAAACTATTGGGAGCATAAGTCTTATGTTAGTAAGATAATAATTATTATGCTAGTGGGATATGGTAAGTGTTGCGAGTTAGCAATACTATTTGTAGGAAACAAAGTTCTAATTTGCAAGGTTGCAAAGGTTGAAAAGTTGTTTCACTATAATAAGGGAGAGGATACTTATACTTTATTTCGAATCTAAAAGTTTAGATTGAAGTATTAATCAAACTTATTCATGGATATATATGAATACCATGTTAAAATATTGCAACATTGGAAATTCTATATAGAGAAATATTATAGCAAAAGAATGGTCAAGTATCATGTCTTTATGTAAGACATTATGAATCGTGTCCCATATGCTTCAGATATAGGATCGATTGAATATGCTATAATATTCACGTGTTCTAATTTTCCAAATGCCTAGGGAATTAAGAGGGAAAAAGGACTAGAACCGGATATGACTAAAGTGGTTAAACAACTATTAAGGACAATCTAAGGATTGGTCGCTTAAGATTCGTTGGAAGTATAGTAGTGGTTGGACCATGTTGACATTGTTATGAATAGACATGATTCTATTAATAATAAGTTGTCATATGGAAAATATGGAAATGTTTACATAATGGGAGATGAATATTAAGAATCTATGTGTAGGTTAGAAACTTTTATGCAAGAAGGATGTTTAAAGGAATGTATTTTGAATTTGAGACTTCGTTTCCTTGGAATTGTTTTGTTATCAATATCTAGCGGAAATTTTTGTAATATCGTTGGCAAAGTCTTTGTGACTTTTGTACCTCGACATTACAAAGTTACATTGCATGAAAATTTAGAATCTAACACATTCTGGCAGTGACAAGAACTTGGTATTCTTACACTTGCAATAAGGATTTGGATTTGTGAAATGAGTTTCAATGGAAATGTTTTTCAATTGATCTATTTCACAAAGTAAGGACCATATATATTGTTGAATCACAAAAGCGACCCTCTTGAACTTCAGCTACCGTAGTCTTCAAGCACCCGCAACCAAGCTCCTTCATCAGCAACCACATCCGGCGTCTCTATCTACCGCAATCATACTAGATTACTTTACTTGTCTTTTATTGTAATACTCTCTATTGTCCAGTATGCCTTGCATGGCTGCTCTTAGAGATGTAATCTAGTGTACTTTGTGAGTCTCTATAAATAGAGCTCATTCTCTTGTATTCAATAAGATAACAACGCATCCATTATTCTGAATACGCATCTTTGAAGTTATCTTTTCTATCTCTTTTACTCACACTTCTTACTCTCACATAACCGATTACAATATCTCTTCGGAGCAAGTCTTTTATGACTTAATCACTAAGTTTGATCTCACTTATTAACTTGGATTGAATGCATTCCTCTTTATGAATCAACTTATGTGTATACTTGATATAACAATTGTTGTCATTTCCTTTTCTTTACTTTTCCGCAACTAACTCTCTAACCATCTAACTCTAAATATTATTGTTGAGCTTTTAGCTCCTTCGAGATTAACTATTCAGCAATATACTTGTTCTAACGTTTGTTCAAGTGTGTCTTAAAGTTTTTCTCTCAACAATTGGTATCAGATCCATAGTGGTTGCTTTTTGAAAACGGAACTCTGATTTTCAAAGAGCCTTCTATACCACTGAAGCTCATTTCTTATAAAAAAACTTCAAAAATATGGCACAATCGTTATCTATGAACGTTTCCAACAATGTTGGTGGTTCTAATCGAGCCCCAATACTGGTTGCAAATGAATACCATCATTGGTCTCAAAGAAAGGACAGATATTTAACGAGACTTAGAAGAGATGTATGGCGATCCGTTGAAGAAGGAACACACGTCCCTGTTCTTACACCTTTTCAAACCGATGGAGCTACAACTAGACTAGGAGGAGGTCAACCAGTCATGAACCATCCCACCAAGGATGATCTTGATAAAATGGAAAATGATGTTGTTGCTTTTTATGAAATCTCCTGTGGAGTTGCTCCTGACAACTTTGATATAATTATAAATTGCAAATCAGCAAAAGAGATCTGGGAAGTTCTCAAGAATCTGTACGAAGGCTTAAAACAAGCACAAGACAAGAAGCTTACAACCGCACACAATGAGTTCAACAAATTCAAAGCTCATACTGGCGAAAGTTTGGAAGACTCCTTCAAAAGATTCAACCTGATAGTCACCAAGTTATCCAATGCGGGCACCATCCGCAGTAACCATGAAACAAATCTTCAGTTTCTTAATGGTTTGGGAAGACATTGGACTACGGCTAAGATGATAGTCCAAGGCGATAGAAAGATTCATTCTTTGTCACTCTACAAGCTCTATGGAGAACTGCAAGCACAGGAATCCACCGTACTCAAAGATTGTGCTGACTTCGGAGGACCTCTTGCTCTCATAGCACAAGCTCCACATAATCAATCTTACTCTCCCTCGTATGACACTCCACCGTAGTGATACGAAGCTGATTCAGAGTATGATGATGAAGAAGAAATTCAAAAGGCGATTGCTCTAGTTAGCAAACAATTCAACCGACTACCACCTCACTCTTTTTGCAAAAATCAACAATTCAATAAACGACCTTTCAATTGCAACTTCAAGCCACAAAATAATCACTCTCATTATCCAAAAAGTTCTCATCCACCACCGCAATCCCAAAATACTCAACCAAAGGAAGCATCGCAGTCTACTCATACCACTGACTCCGGTACTCCCACAGAATACAAGACTGATGTTGTAATTTGCCATAAATGCAACAAAGAGAATTACTTTGCAAAAGATTGTAAGGCCAATGTAGTAAGAGACAGAGCATTCTACCTTAGAATGGCTCAAGTGTTGGAAGATAAGGAAAAGGCAAGGGCATACGTAGCCCATGTTAAAAGAGACTATCAAGTTTGGTCATCCGGAGATGAAGATGAAGCCATCAACAGTGTCAAAGAAAAAGGGGAAGATCTGCATGCTGGCAACTGCAGATGATGATGAGTCTACAAAGCTGGACAAAAACTATTGCTACATGGCAAATGATGGAACTCTAAGCATCGTCGAACAGGTAAAACTCATGATCCAAACTCTAAACGATAGCATGCATGACTGTCAACCTTACATAGATGATCTTAATGACACATGTGCTGCCGTCCTTATAGACTATAACAAAGCCTTAGATGAGAAGAACATAGTGTCCCAGGAGATGTTCCATGTGAGAGGACGACTGGATAACAAAAGACTCAAAATGGCTATGTTAGAAAAGGACTTAGAGTTAGAAAAAGATGCAAGAATGTTGAGTGAAACACAATTAGAAATAGCTTTGAACCAGAGAGATTTAGTTCAGAGAGAAATTGTATGTTTAAATCTCTTAATCGAAAAATTGTTCAATGAAATTGAAGCTATTAAATATTTGGTAAATAATGGAACCGTGGACAACACATACAATTGGAGTTGGTCAAATGGATATCCTACCACAATGGATTCCTCACCTAAATTTCATTTCCCAGTCAATGACAAGACCTTTACCGAAGATATCAAAACTCACTTCGGTAGACTACATAATCTAAGAAATAATTGTGTCATTGAAGAAATTGTGTCTGAGGTTTTGGGTCACACATGTGATCAAGTTCCTATCTGTGGCACCACTTACCAAAATTCTCAAACCTCATCCGTAGTTGACGAAGAAATTGTCATTTAGGACCCCAAAGTCTCGAAAGACTTTCCATCTCTGTCCTCAGACCGCAATGTCTCACACTGTAGTCAAAAGTCCCACTTAAATCCCAACAAAGACTTACTCTGCGGTAGTCAAGTCATCCCTATCATAGTCTTCGAACAAAAGTTCTGCCACTCTTCAAACAATTCATCATGATTTACCCATTGAAAACTTTGAAGTGGGTCAATGCTCTCAAATCCCTGAATCTTGAAGTTCGGATGACTCAAGCCCACGTTTTCACAAAATTTCAAAGGGTTCTAGGAAACCGCAAATGAACAACAGAGACTACGGTTCACCAAAATCCTTAGCTAAAACGGCTTTAAAAGAGGAAATTTGCTCCCGAGGCATAAATGGACAAATTTTTTCAAAAAACAAAAAGCATGTCAGATTTCAAAAATCCAAAAGTCCAGAAAAAATTTGTTTTCTCTCACTATTTTTCAAAAAACTCTATCATGAAGAAAACATACAAAAAGGAATGTACAGTTTCAACAATCATTCCTAATTCATCTGACACAACCCAAAAAAGTGTAAAGTCTTTTCGAAACAATGGTTTTCAAATCTATTCCTCAGATGATCCGAAATGGAAAGGTATTTTACCCACTCCAACACATTTAAAGTCACATCAAAATTTTAACAAGTGGAAGGGCATTCTACCAAATCCAACAAAAAGGCCACAAAGATCTACACGTGCTAAACCTTTTTCAAAACAATTTTTTTAGAAACAAACAACACTCATGTTAGATCTTTTCAACATCGGACTGGTCACAAGCCCAACAACTCATCCTTTAGACCGCTCACCAAATGTGGTGTCAGAACAAAAAACAAAATCTCAACCTGTGAATGTCAGTGTAGTTGCCAAAAAGATTCATCCTATGTCAAATCTAGTTGGAATCAGAAACCTTGTAACTTTTCAAAAACACACAACACTCCAAAACTACACAAACACCCAGTACTAGGATTAAAACTCGACACGAAACCAGTACCTACAACCTCGGTCCATGTATCATTCAGAAACTCATATGTTGTTCCAGGCTCCAAACTAGTTTGGATGCCTAAACTAACCGTGTAATTCTCAGGATTTGTGCAAGGAGGAACAAGAAGATGAATGGTTAATTGTAACATCCCAAAATCCAGGTAAAGCTATTATATCCTTCCATTTTGTCATGTTGTCAAAAGTGGTCCTTTTAAAGAGTTCTTGTAGCAAATGAGTACGTTGGGCGAACTGGGGAGTATGCTGCGCGTAGTCATGCGCTAAATTTGGACGCGGACTCACCTAGGTACGCTGGGTGTACCCAGGGTTACGCTGGGCGTAATGGGTCCAGACGCAAACCCTAATATTGGACTTGTGCACTATATAATGGATGCTAAGACTCATTTCTCAGCCTCCATATCAGTGAGTGAAACCCTAACAGAGCCTCCCAATCGTCCTTAGCTTGAGAGTGAGTGTTTTGGACCTAAAAGTGCCTTGGTGTGCTAGTGAAGAAGAAGGAGAGGAGCTTGTGGAGGCTAGAGCTTGAAGTGCAAGTTTGGATCTGAGATCTACAAAAGAAGGAGCTACATTTGGAGGTATAAAGTTCAGAACTTTCCTCCTTATTTGATTAGATGATTGCACGGACCATTTTAGGGTTAAAATTCCCAAAAGTGGACACTTTATGAGTGTATTGTGCTCCATGGGCCTATATTTGTCCCATTTCAGTGGTATTGTGTTATAAATCCATAAAGTTTCCATCTTGGTCATGGATATGAGGTCATGCTTGAGTATTAAGCTTTCTAGTGTTAGGAAGTGGAGTATTATGGGTGTTAGTGACTTGTCCAGCCATGAAAAGGCTTAAAGTCACCGAGTTTATGGATTAAGAGGGTTATAAATGGCCAGATCTAGAAGTTGGATGTGGGTCTTAACTGATTAAGACCCCAAAATGCTTAGAGTCTCAAACTGGGAGTTACGATGGGCGTAATCCTAGTAAGCGCGACGTAAGGGGTCACGCACCCTGTTTTCTGTGAAGACACCGGGTACGCCCAGCGTACATGTGTGGTACGCGCAACGTAACCTGTGGAGTTGACTTTTGTTGACTTTTAGGGTTTGGTCAACTTTAGGGTCTTTGAGCCATGAGAGGGGTAAAATAGTCTTTTACCCTTCTGAGAGTACTAAGAGAGGGAATAGCCTAGCCTTAAGGGATGCATTGATTTAGAGTGTTTAATTCATATGATTAGGCGGAGGGTAGATCGCATTTTACAGAGTTCGAGATTTTACCGAGTTACCCGAGGTGAGTCTTCTCACTATACTTTACCTAGAGTGGAAATTAGAGTTATGGGACAGAGTATTTTGTATGCTTTTGCATGATGTGATTTCTATGTGATTTATGCCATGTATGTACCAGACTTTTCCGAGTTAGGACCGGAAGGTCCACAGAGTTAGGGCTAGAGGGCCCACAGAGTTATGGGACTGGAGGGTCCCACTGAGATACATTGACCAGAGGGTCAAACATAGTTATAGCCTCGAGTGGCTAATATGTGTTGTGTGTGGTGTTTTGGGGAACTCACTAAGCATTTATGCTTACCATGTTGTGTTATGTGTTTCAGGTACCAGTAAGGATCACAGGAAAGCGTCGGCTTGATCAGTACACACACGAGCAGTTTTTATATTATGATCTTGGGATGTGATGTTATGATTTAACTATGTGATACAGTGATGTTTTATAACAATTATGAGTGAAAAGGTGTTTTTAAAATGTAAAATTTTATTTGAAAATTTGGGTGTTACAAGTTGGTATCAGAGCCTTGGTTTGAGGGATTCGGATGCACCTTCGGGAGTATCTGAACTCAAACTGAGGATTTGAGGGATTTTCAAAATAAAATTTACAAAATTTTCTCAATAGTAAAAAGTTTTTGAAAGAGCAGAGTAGAGCAGTGTGTACGATCAGCCAGCACCCAATACCCTTACGTTATGAGTTATGAGATATGTTATGATGTGATATGCATGCTAGAGTAGGCTAGGTATTCTTATTAGGACTAGAGTGGCCTAATTTGTGACGCCTTATCCTAGGGATTTTGCTGCTAGGAGATGCTTGAGAGTTAATAGATAGCAGCGAGGAGCTTATGAGAGATCTGCTTGAGAGTAGACTATGCGTAGAGAGAAAGTAGAGTACTTGGGATTTGGGATCCTAGGAGGAGGACTTGGGGTGAATATTGATGCGGTGTGGGCGGCAGTATTGGGCCCATACTACCGAAGGCACCAGATCAGTGCGCAACCCAAGTAAGAATTTTTAGGGTACCAGGGATCAAGTATGATTGGGATATCGAGTGTGTGTAGACTCGAGCGAGTCTCTGATATCTTGTGTTGTATTTCAGAGAGACGTCATGGTGGGGACACGCCACAGGACAGGGACTAGTGAGGGGGTGTGAGCGATGAGGAGCTCCGCCAGATGATTCATGATGAGCTGGCTGCTGCCATCCCTACTGAGATTCCAGAGATGTTCGGGTCTATCAAGACCACCCTAATCGAGACTTTTGATGAGCGTTATGCTGCTCTTACTGATGCTGCTGTTGCTGCAGCCACTGCGGCCGTTGCTGCTGCAAGGCCGCAAGGGGGTGACGCGTTGCTGTACCAGGAGTTCAGCAACACGAAGCCACCAGAGTTTGATGGGACTCAGGATCCGATGGCTGCGATGAGGTGGATCTCTGACATTGAGGGGTGTTTCTACACAAGTGCATGTCCGGAGCATCTGAGAGTTCGGTTCGTGCTGAACCAGCTTCGCTTGGGGGCGAAGGATTGGTGGAAGTTTGTGACAGCGCACTATTCTTCTGCAGAGCTTGCTGCGGTGACCTGGCAGAGGTTCACCGCTATGTTTCCTGATGAGTATGTTCCCCCAGTGGAAAGGGAGCGTTTGGCCCAGGAGTTCTTAACCCTCAAGCAGGGTACCAAGTTTGTTACCGTGATCACCAGGATGCTTCATGAGAGGGCGATGTTCTGCCCCTGAGCATGTGTCTTCTGAGCAGGCACGTATGAGCCGGTATTTGAGCATTTTGAGGAGAGACATCCGCGAGTTCGTGGCGAACTCGACGTACCGGACATTTTCCGAGCTTCAAGCAAATGCCCGGAAGTGGGAGATTGAGCTAGAGACTCAGACCAGGAACAGTCCCAGCCGCTGCCAAGCAGGCTAAGCCCGCTGATTCGAGATCTGGGAACCAGAAGGGCCGCACTTGTGGCAAGTGCGGCAAGAGTCATGAGGGGGTGTGCAGAGAAGGGTCTTGCTACAAGTTTGGCAAGGAGGGGCATATGGCCAAGGATTGCCCCAAGGGGTTTGCAGCTTGTTTTCACTGCAACCAGACTGGACACCGGAAGGCCAAGTGTCCGCAGTTATGAGGGTCAACTCAGGGAGCTTCTCAGGGGTTTGTCACTGCTGCTGTTCGAGCTACAGAGAGTCAGTCGGTAAAGGCCGAGGCGCCGATGGCTCGCGGGAGAACCTTCCACTTGACAGCGGAGGAGGTCCGTGCATCACCCAATGTTGTGGCTGGTATGTATTCTTTAATATGTTTATTCTGAGTTTGTGGTGTTATGCTTATATTGAGATATGCATAGGTACATTTCTTGTATGTTCTGTGCCTGCTTTGGTGTTATTTGACTCAGGTGCGAGTCGGTCTTTTTTATCGTTAGCCTTTAGTCAGCACATCAGTATTCGTCGTGAGGCTTTGAGTCGACCTTTGCGAGTTTCGATAGCTGACGAGAGAGCAGTGTATGGCACTGATGTGATTCGAGGATGTGTACTCGAGATATTCGACATTGATTTTCCGATTGATTTGGTCCCGATTGGTATGGGAGATGTCTGTGTCATCGTGGGCATGGACTGGTTGAGCAGATTTGGAACGGTTATCGACTGCAAGCAACAACTGGTGACCATATGAGGCCCTAGTGGGGGATTTCTTACGGTTTATGGCGAGGGTACCCATTCTGGGTCGGCATTTTGTTCAGCTGCGAGAGCAAGGCAGAGTCTACAGCAGGGCTGTAGTGGGTTTGTGGCTTATGTGGTGGATACAAGGGTAGGTGTAGAGAGACCGAGGTCGGTTGATGAGGTCCCGATAGTGCGTGAGTTCCCAGATGTTTTTCCCGAGGAGTTGTCGGGTGTGCCTCCCGAGAGGCAGGTGGAGTTCCGTATCGATTTGGTTATGGGGGCAGCGCTTATCTCCAAGGCGCCCTATTGCCTTACACCTCCATAGATGCAGGAGTTATCATCGCAGCTTCAGGAACTGTTGGGGAAGGAGTTTGTTCGGCCGAGTAGCTCGCCGTGGGGAGCGCCGATCCTTTTTTTCAAGAAAAAGGATGGTCCACACCGGATGTGCATTGATTACCGGGAGTTGAACAAGCTAACGGTCAAGAACCATTACCCCTTACCGAGGATCGACGATTTGTTCGATCAGTTGCAGGGAGCGTCTTGGTTTTCCAAGATTGATTTGAGGTCTGGATATCATGAGATGAGGGTGTGTGATGAGGATATCCAGAAGACAACGTTCAGGACTCGTTACGGGCATTACAAGTTCGTGGTGACGCCTTTCGGGCTCACCAATGCACCGACAGCATTCATGGATCTCATGAACAGGGTGTGCAGGCCGATGTTGGATCGTTCGGTGATCGTATTCATTGATGATATATTGGTGTATTCGAGGTCTAGAGAGCAGCATGAGGAGCATTTGAGGGAGATCCTAGGAGTTCTGAGATCAGAGAGGCTTTACGCCAAATTCTCCAAGTATGATTTATGGTTACGGGAGGTCCAGTTTCTAGGGCACCTCGTCAACTGGAATGGGATATTGGTCGATCCGGCCAAAATTGAGGCGGTGATGAGTTGGGAGGTGCCGAGATCCCCTTAGGAGATCAGGAGTTTCTTGGGGTTGGCCGGATATTATCGGAGATTCATTCAGGATTTCTCCAGGATTGCGGTTCCTCTCACCAGGCTGACCCGTAAGGGCGTGGCTTTTTGTTGGGTCCTGGAGCAGCAGGCCTCATTCGAGACACTTCGCCAGAGATTTTGCGAAGCCCTAGTGTTGGAGCTTCCGGAGGGAATGGAGGACTTTGTGGTATATTGTGACGCATCGATATCGGGACTGGGTGCGGTGCTGATGCAAAGAGGGCATGTGATAGCATACGTATCGAGGCAGCTGAAGCCTCATTAGACGAGGTATCCTACGCACGATCTGGAGTTGGGGGCTGTGCTGTTCACCCTCAAGATCTGGCGTCACTATTTTTATGGGGTTCGGTGTACCATAGACACGGACCATAAGAGCTTGAAGTATCTGATGGATCAGCCCAACCTGAACATGCGTCAGAGGAGATGGTTGGACGTGATAAAGGATTATGAGTGTGAGATCCTGTACCACCCGGGCAAAGCTAACGTGGTAGCCGATGCCTTGAGTCGCAGGGTAGAGAGTGCCCCTTTGCGAGATGTTTGTATGAGGTTGACAGTGATGACTCCGGTGTTGGACACCATTCGGGAGACCCAGGTGGAGGCCATGGGACCGGAGAAACGCAAGCGAGAGTGGGTGGTTGGGCAGATATCAGAGTTCATTGTCGATAGCCGGGCCTTATGACCTTCCAGGGCCGGTTTTGGGTTCCATTTGAGGGTGGGGCACGTGCTATTTTGATGGAGGAGGCGCACAGGTCGAGGTTTTCGATCCATCCCGGGGCCACTAAGATGTATTTGGACCTAAAAAGAGATTATTGGTGTCCCTATATGAAGAGGGATGTGGCTTGGTTTGTAGAGAGGTGTTTGACCTGTCGCAGGGTTAAGGCTGAGCACCAGTGTCCGTATGGCAAGTTGTAGCCGCTTGAGGTTCCCCAGTGGAAGTGGGAACATATTTCCATGGATTTTATCACCAAATTGTCGAGGACTTCGAGAGGTGTCAATGCAATTTGGGTGATCGTCGACCGGCTAACGAAGAGCGCTCATTTTCTTGCTATCAGTGAGAGCTCTTCCGCGGAGAGGCTGGTAGAAGTGTATGCGAGAGAGGTGGTATCGTTGCATGGTGTGCCGATCTCGATTGTGTCAGATCAAGATGTGCGTTTCACTTCCACGTTCTGGAAGAAGTTCCATGAGGAGTTGGGTACTAGGCTGCATTTCAGTACCGCTTACCACCCGCAAACACTACTAGAAAAACAGCCTTTTACGACGCTCATTGCGCGTCGTAAAAGGCTCAGACAACGCGCAATTGCGCGTCAAGGAAGGCCCTGTCATAAAGAAAGACGACGCGCATTTACGACGCTCATTTACGACGCGCATTTACGACGCGCGTTTACGACACGCAATGCGTATCAAGGAAGGCCCTGTCATAAAGGAAGACGATACGCATTCACGTGTCGTAACCTTACGACGCGCGTGTTAATGACATGCAATGCATATCAAGAAAGCCACTGTCAAGAAAGGCCATGTCATAAATGAAGATGACACACATTTTTGCGTATCATAATTTTAAATGTTTAAAAAAAATATTATTTATAGATTTTTCTAATTTTCAAATTAAATAATACATTAAAAATCTCATAATACAAAATAAAATACCATAAATAACAAAGATAATTCATTTCACTAATATGTCAAATACAAATAACTATTCTAGTAGTGAGTAAATGTTATAAAAAAATGAACTCATTTATATACGATTGCATTATCTAGCTTCCTATGTGCCAAGAACTCTCTGTACAAAATGTTATCTTTGATATGCATGTCTAAATACCTACTAACTCCTCCTATTCAAAAGATAGCCACCAATTTTCTCAGCAAAGTGTTGAAAAGGTACCTGCAATACAAAATCATTAACAAACATAATATATTTTAATTTTTTATTGAAGTATATGAAAATTGAAGTAGTTAGTTTAGTTAGGTACCTTATTTTCCTGTTTGATATCATGTGTAAAGAATTGTTACATATACATCCTATACAGAGTAATAAAGTAGGAGGTTATTTCCTGTAGTTTACCCATAAAAGAAAGGAAAAAAAAAACTTACAGGTTCTGTAATATAGACACGTGCCAGGTCCTTCAAAAGGTGAATTGAGAGAAACAAATACGTTTGCAGAATTCATGAGATTAATACTTAACCTCCTTCCCATAATTATTCTTTGCATTTCATTGTACAATCTGTTAATCAAATTTATATGTAAAAGGGTCATCAATTTGAACTCACGTTCCAACACCTTCTTTGAATAGATGACTATAATTTCTAGCCACAATTCAACTTATAAAAAGGAAAGAAAACAACAATCTAGCTTATAAAAGATTAATAAATAGAGGGCCTGAAATTGCTTAAAGCTCAACACCAGTAATCGCTAATCAATAAGATAATACTTTGTTTTTTTAACTTCTCCAACCATTGGTGGTTGTTGAGTTGACCCGACATCTTGTTGGAAAAATCAGGTCTTCCTTCAACTTCTCTCACTTTGTCCATAAGAAGGGATGATGGGCTTACTTCCTTCAAATCAACATTCAGATTCTTAAACAAAACCTGAAAGGCCACAATAACAATAGTGAATATAGTATATTATCGGAATTGATGTTAAAAACTTTTTGATTATGATGTGTGTAATATGATGTGTGTGCAGAAGAGTAGGGATCTTGCTGGGTACCATAGTTTTCAGCATAAGTAACCTGAACAGGAAGGGTTTGTCCGCTTGTAGCCCCACTGTATGCATGGTACACATCCACCACACCATGTGTGGCTGCAACTGCAACTGGTTGTGCATACGAATCTTGACTGTTCACCATTGTCCTGCAACCTATATATATATATATATATATATATATATATATATATATATATATTACAACTGCAACTGGTAACACTGTAACTCCTAGGCACCAAGAAGGGTATTTTTGGAAATTGTAAAAGATCAAAAAGGGTATTTCAGGAAAGTGAAAAACCCAAAAGGGTATGTCTAGAAATTGAGATACCTGAACAAGCTCTTCATTTTCAGTAGCACAATTGGGTTTATCTTCATTTTCAATAGCACACTTGCAAAAATTTTAAACTTTTAAAATCCATCTTAGAAGGACTAAAGGTTAGAAAGGAGAAGTAATGAAGCTATGAGTTGAGAAAAGAGTAATCACAGCAAGGTCTCTAAAACAGACCTGTTGTTCAAAACGGATTTACTCCAAAATCTAAAACAGAAACATAGCTTTAACTAAATTTTATAGAAAACTATGATTGTTCAGGATTCCAGAACTATAAAGAACTCCTTCTAACTCCAAAGGATGAATTAAATATGAATTTTACAAAAAGGTGTATCACTTCTATCTCCAACAAGATAGTCAAGTGAGGTTGGCCAATTCTACCCAACTTGTGAGTAGAATTCGTCCATACCAAAATTCAGAGAAGTAAAGGACATACAAATGAAAGTCTCAGAGTTGGAATTGAATGAAAAGAATTTCCCAAGCTCCGGATATAAAATTCACATTGTGGACAATCACAACACTAGTAAAAGCTGGTGACTGCCCACTGATCTGGAGTCTGGATCAATTCTAACCAATTTATAATTGGAAATAACACCCCATCTACTCCAGATCTTAAATTCATAATATCAGGAACATATAGAAACTTGGAATCACTCTGGATCCTTTTCCAAGCCTTATAAATGATGAAAACAAAATGACATATCAGAACAGACCTGGATCAGACCTAACAGCAAAGATTCCATTCTTGCACATAGATAAAGTCCTTACCAGTGAAGTTGGGCTGCTTAAGAAAGTTAGCCAACTCAATTTTTGAACTTTGGGAACTGGTTTGGGGTCCGTTTGAGTTCTATAGCTCAAGGTATGATTTTTACAATATGACTATAGATCTGATGGAAAACAGAATCATAGCCACCCGTGATTCCTTTTTGGCTTATCCATCCTTCTCCATTGTTAAAAAAAAGTTCTACTAAGAACTGATACAGATACAAGGTCGAACAAAATTACATTATTACCCTCACGCTAAAAGTAATGGGAATTTAATAGTGATTTATTAAAAGTAAAATTCCAACACTCCACCAATCAGCGGCCTTATCATGGCCCCTCCCTTGTACAATTTCAGGTGTCATACCTTATATTTAGTAAGGAATTGAATATGGGAAATCATTCCAAAATCTTCAGTGTCTGCAGCCATCACTACAAATTCAGAAAACCCCTATTTAGGTCCCTTGTAACTGTTTAAAAAAAAGAAAAAACAAGAAGTTAGAACCAACATTAAGAACAAAATATCAAAAATAAATATCAAAACAAGTCAGAATAATATTCACAAAGTTGATAAACTTTGGTTAAGAAAAAGAACAAGAAACATAGCCAATTTAGTTAGGCATTGAAACAAACCTGAATAATATCAAGCATTATGCAACTATGGGAAAAGATAAGAACTTTATGGCCTTCCGGAATAAGATTACCCTGTAATTGAATAAAAAAATCACATTGTAAATTTGTACCTGATGTTATGAAACACACATTCAACTGATTAAGATTTTCACTGTTGTTATGAAAAATCTACATTTGTACCTGATGTTAAGAAAAATCACATTGTACATTTGGATGACCTAGAAGCAAAAGTTTTCACTTTATGTAGAACCATGAACTATATAACAGTGTATGGCATGACCAAGAGAAACTTTATGTTGCAAATCCTTCAAGGATGGTTGGCAACAATCATCTTTCATCTCATTATCAGACTGACTTCCAGCAGCAGCAGCTGGCAAGGAGCTCATTGATTTCTTCTAATAATGGGCATTGGAGTGAAGGTGAGAATGGAAATAATGATATGAGACTACTGTGACCAAGGGTATGATTGTCATTTTCTAACACAACATACCATTTTCTGTTTTCACCTGTAATTAATTTTCACAAAATAAAAAAAAAAACATATAAGGTTTTCTCAAGTATCAACTATAAAAAATAAAAACCAATTTCCACTAATCTCTATTGATGTTACTGCTATTCAGATGAAAGAAGAAGAGGAGAGAAGTAAAATAGAGAAAGGAAAAGAAGGAGCTACTGTGGATCTTATGCAAGTGCTTCTTGCCAGCACTAAAGAAGTTAAGGAACAAAATGATGGGTTTGTTGATGTGGTGAAGAAAACCAAAGGAAATAATGGAAATTTGTTTTCAAAAGAAGCTACAGGGTGGGAAAAACAGTTTTCGAGTCAGGGGCATCAAGGGAATTTCTCGAAAAATGAAGGTTCAGGGGTTTTTGCTGGAAACCGCAAGCAGGGGCAAAAAGGGAATTATCCAAAAATTGGAAATTCTAGGGCTTCTGCTGGAATTCGCTATCAAGGGTATAATGGGAATAATCAGGATAATTTGGAATTTAGTTTTGATAGAGGTGGGAAGACAGGAGGTAAAAATGGGCAGGGGTATTATGGGAATATTCAGCCAATGAAAGGAAAGTCTAATGATTCAAAGATTGAACAGGGGCAAAGTTGGAAAAGTAACAAGGTTATGGGAAAGAACAAGGATGGGGGTGAGGTTTCGGAAGTCAAAGGGTTTGTGGGGAATAGTTCTATGAGTCGGCCTGACCAGGAAGCTAAAAAATCAGAAGCAAGGGTAAATTTTAATGGTAACAGGCAGGGCTATATTCCGAAATCTGGGGCACGATTTCAAAATCAATATTATGGCTTGCTTTTAAAATCGATTTCATTAATTTTATATAAGAAGGGTACAACTGACCTAATTTTATATAAGAACTCTAGAACTGATACGTACCTTTCTCTTTGATAATTTCTTTTAAGATGACTATTATTTAGGGCTATCAACAACACCGTCATCTCCGCTACCATAGTGTAATAAACAAAGCACCATTGAAGGCCCTTCATCATCTTCCGCTGCCATTACTTCCTTGAGTGAAAATTTCGAACTCGATGGGAGAGGAAATGAGTCGCCAATAAGAAATCCGAAATCATAAAATCAGATGGGAAGAAATCTGTGAAAAGAGTTGAAGTCGTTTGAGATACCGATGTAAATCCTTAGAAATCTCATTCGAGAAGAGAATGGAGAGCCGCTTCTTTTTTTGGCGCTGAATCGTTTTGACCACCGGTCGATCACCACGGAAACAGGAGAATTGGAAGCTTAAAATAAAATAAAACCCTACACATATTTGTAATCTTCAATCGTCGGATCTAGGGCAGAAGTAGATGGACGATGGGAAGTAGAGCAGATGTGAAAATAACCCTCAATCGCTAGTAGGCTATGGAATCGTTAGCTTGTGAAAATTTTGTGAGGCAGTGGATGTGGGTGAGAGGTGGAGACGATGTAGGGTAGATATGAGAGTCATATGGAAATGAATGTAGGAGAAGAAGGCGGGTGTTTAAAAAATTTGGGGATTTCATTTTCCCTCTTAGAGACGCGCGTTTCTTAAAAAAATATAAAACGACATTCACAGAGGACGCACGAGTGCCCTCCGTGTTTTTAATTTTTTTTACATGAGACACTATTTAAGGGCACACAATAATGTGTGACCTAAATCCTTAAATTTTTTGAATAGACGACACTCTTTTAATGTCACTCTCCTTTGCGTAACATAAATCACCGAGTGTCGTGGTTTGCACGTCGTAAAAGGCTATTTTTCTTGTAGTGAAACGGACGGACAGAGTGAACGGACAATTCAGACGCTCGAGGGCATGCTTCGAGCATGTGTGTTGGACTTCAGAGGGAGTTGGGACACGTATCAGCCTTTGGCTGAGTTTTCTTATAACAACAGCCACCATTCGAGCATTGGTATGCCTCCCTTCGAGTTATTGTATGGGAGGAGGTGCCGGAGTCCCATTTGTTGCGGAGAGGTAGGGTAGCGAGTGATGGGCAGCACTGAGATAATTCTTCAGACCACAGAGCAGATACAGCAGGTTAGACAGAGATCGTTGACGGCCCAGAGTCGCCAGAAGAGTTACGCGGATAGGCGTCGATCCGAGCTCGATTTCCAGGTTGGAGATTTTGTACCCCTGAAAGTGTCTCCTTGGAAAGGAGTGATTCGATTCAGGAAAAGGGGCAAGTTAAAGCCCCGGTACATTGGACCGTTCAGGGTTATTGCGAGGGTGGGCAGGGCAGCATATCGATTGGAGCTACCTGCGGAGTTGAGTCAGATTCATGATACCTTCCACGTGTCTCAGCCGAGGAAGTGTATAGCCGACGAGTCGACAGTGGTACCATTGGAGGATATCCTGGTGAACGCGGGTCTGAATTATGTTGAGAGACCGATCGTGATCTTGGACCGGAAGGTCAAGGTTCTGAGGAACAAGGAGGTGCCACTAGTTCAGGTCCAGTGGCAACATCGAAAGGGGTCCGAGCTGACTTGGGAGCCGGAGTCAGAGATGCGGGATCAGCATCCGGAGTTGTTTTCAACATGAGACTTCGAGGGCGAAGTCTGGTTCTAGTGGGGGAGAATTGTAACATCCCGAAATCCAGGTAAAGCTATTATATGCTTCCATTTTGTCAAGTTGTCAAAAGTGGTCCTTTGAAAGAGTTCTTGTAGCAAATGACTATGCTGGGCGTACTGGGGAGTACACTGCGCATACTCATGTGCTTAATTTGGACGTGGACTCGCCTGGGTATGCTCGGCGTACCCTGGGTTATGCTGGGCGTAATGGGTCCAGACGCAAACGCTAATACTGGACTTGTGCACTATATAATGGATGCTAAGGCTCATTTCTCCGCCTCCATATCAGTGAGTGAAACCCTAAGAGAGCCTCCCAATCGTCCTTAGCTTGAGAGTGAGTGTTCTGGAGCTAAAAGTGCCTTGGTGTGTTAGTGAACAAGAAGGAGAGGGGCTTGTGGAGGCTAGAGCTTGAAGTGCAAGTTTGGATTTGAGATCTACAGAGGAAGGAGCTGGATTTGGAGGTATAAAGTTCAAAACTTTCCTCCTTATTTGATTAGATGATTGCATGGACCATTTTAGGGTAAAAAGTCCCAAAGGTGGAGACTTTATGAGTGTAATGTGCTCCATGGACCTAGATCTGTCCCATTTCAGTGGTATTTGTGTTATAAATCCATAAAGTTTCCATCTTGGTCGTGGATATGAGGTCATGCTTGAGTATTGAGCTTTTTAGTGTTAGGAAGTGGAGTATTATGGGTGTTAGTAACTTTTCCAGCCATGCAAAGGGTTAAAGTCATCGACTTTATGGATTAAGAGGGTTGTAAATGGCCAGATCTAGAAGTTGGACGTGGGTCTTAACTGATTAAGACCCAAAAATGCTTAGAGTCTCAAACTGGGAGTTACGCTGGGCGTAAGCCCAGTACGCGCGACGTAAGGGGTCGTGCACCCCGTTTTCTGTGAAGACACCGGGTACGCCCAGCATACATGTGTGGTATGCGCACCGTAACCCCGGGAGTTGACTTTTGTTGACTTTTAGGGTTTGCTCAACTTGAGGGTCTTTGAGCCATGAGAGGGGTAAAATGGTCTTTTACCCTTCTGAGAGTACTAAGAGAGGGAATAGCCTAACCTTAAGGGATGTGTTGATTTAGAGTGTTTAATTAATATGATTAGGCGGAGGCTAGATTGGATTTTACAGAGTTCGAGATTTTACTGAGTTACCCGAGGTGAGTCTTCTCACTATACTTTACCTAAAGTGGTAATTAGAGTTATGTGACAGAGTATTTTGTATGCTTTTGCATGATGTGATTTCTATGTGATTATGCCATGTATGTACCAGAGTTTTCAGAGTTAGGACCGGAAGGTCCACAGAGTTAGGGCCAGAGGGCCCACAGAGTTATGGGACTGGAGGGTCCCACTGAGACACATTGACCAGAGGGTCAAACAGAGTTATAGCCTCAAGTGGCTAATATGTGTTGTGTGTGGTATTTTGGGGGAACTCACTAAGCATTTATGACTACAGTGTTGTGTTATGTGTTTCAGGTACCAGTGAGGATCACGGGAAGGCGCCGGCTTGATCAGTACACACATGAGGAGTTTTTCTATTATGATCTTGGGGTGTGATGTTATGATTTAACTATGTGATACAGTGATGTTTTATAAAAATTATGAATGAAAAGGTGTTTTTAAAATGTAAAATTTTATTTGAAAATTTGGGTGTTACATTAGTCGACAGTGCCTGCTCCTTGCACATGACCGGAAGGTTATAATACCTTCGGGATTTCAGGCCAATTTGCAACGGTGGAAATGTTACATTCGGAAACAATGCGAATGGAATCATCCGAGGTTACGGTGTTCCCACTACGGGGAACTTCTCTATTCAAAAGGTTACTTATGTAGAAAGCCTTAAACACAATCTCATCAGTGTTGGCCAACTAGATAAGGCAGACCATCGAGTTGAATTTGATGATCAATTTTGTTATATAATGACAAGTGACAGGAGCACATGTTTGATCAAGTCTCGATCCAAGGGTTCTATGTATCCTCTGGATATCTCTCTGATCATAGGCATACCGCAGTTATGTTTCCTTTCCAAAGTTGTATCCGAATTCAGCTAGCTATGGCACCTCAAGCTAGCTCATCTCAACTTCAGATACATCAACACTTTGGTTACTAGAGAACTAGTCCGAGGACTCCCTATTCTCAAGTTCAGCAATGATACTCTCTGTCCTGCATGTGAATGTGGTAAGCAATCCAAAGCAAGTCACCCCATGGTGATTGACTCTTCAATTTCTGAACCACTTGAGCTCCTGCACATTGATCTATGCAGGCCCTCAATCGTAGCCAGTCTCCATCACAAAAAGTAGATACTGGTTATAGTAGATGACGTCACACGCTTCACATGGGTTTTCTTCCTTAGAATCAAGTCAAAAATACCGCAAATTCTCATCAACTTCATTAAGGAAATAAAACTTCAGATCATGCTGCCAGTAAGATGTATCCGCAGTGATAATGGAACCGAATTTACTAATCATCCTCTCAACAGTTTCTTGGTGTCCAAAGGCATCAATCACAACTTTTCAACGCCTTATACACCACAAAAAATGGAGTAGTAGAGAGAAGAAACCACACTCTAGTAGAAGCAGCCAGATCCATGCTCAACTTCGTACACCTTCCTCTTTACTTCTGGGCTGAAGCGGTAGCAACTGCTTGCTTTGTACAAAACCGAAGCATTATGTGCAAATGCCTCAACAAAACACCATATGAGGGCCTTAACAACGGCAAACCAAATGTTCTCTTCTTTCATATATTTGGGTGTAGATGTTTTGTGATCAACAACAGAGATCAGCTTAACAAATTTGCACTGAAGTCTGATGAAGGCATCTTTCTTGGCTACTCCACCAACAAGGTTTCTTATCGAGTCCTCATCAAACGTACAAGGTTAATCATTGAAAGCTTCGATGTGAAATTTGATGATTCTCACATCCGTAACGCCCCTCCATCCACTGAAACCACCGCAATCATGGGAAGCGATATTCCTGCCTCTTCCGGTCCGTTGAATCTAGTTGAAGTCAATTATGACGATCTTTTTGACCCTGCTGAAACAGAAAAACTATCCGAAGTTCTTGTGTCACCAACCGCTCAACAACAACACGCTGATGTTTCTGGTCCATATCTATCCGAAGTAGCATCTCTCGATACTTTCGCCTCTCTGGTTGAGGGGGAAAGCTCTACTCCGGATCAAGCAACAACCATCGAGGTTCCAGTACTTGATGTTGCTCAATTTCCTATTCACAGAGAATCATTACCATCAAATGTATCTTTGGATTCGGATGATGAACTCATAGAGAACATTGATACAAGAATCGATTCAAGGGTTATCACTCTCCCATCCGCAATCCAGGGGGAACCTTCTCAGGTTCCAGAGGAACTCCCATCAGCAATCCAGGGGGAACCTCTTCAAACTGATCAAGAAAATTCCATTCTCATTCCAACAAACCAAGATGATTCTGCAGGATGCTCTCAAATCTAGGGGGAATTGCCATCTCCAACCTCAGATTCTTCTGATATTGAAGATATTCCCTCTAACTCAGTTGTTGATCATTTACAACCCCTTCTTCACGTATGGACGAAGGACCACCCACCAGGTGAAATCATTGGCAACCCATCCGCAATTATCCAGACTCAATCTGCCAAGGACTTATCTGATCATTGTCACTACACAACATTTATGTCCTCAGTTGAGCCCCGAACGATCAAAGAAGCATTACTAGAACCTGATTGGATATCTGCAATGCAAGAAGAGCTAAAAGAAGTCAAAAGAAGCAAAGTGTGGAAGCTCATCCCGAAGCCACACGGTCACACCATTGTTGGTACTAGATGGGTATTCAAAAACAAGCTGGATGAATCTAGTGCGGTAGTCAGAAACGAGGCAAGGCTATTTGCAAAGGACTACAGTCAATTTGAAGGTGTTGACTATGATGAAACGTATGCTCCGGTGGCACGAATGGAAGCCATCCGAATCTTCTTAGCATACGCAGCTCACAAAAACATCAAGGTACACCAAATGGACGTTAAAAGTTCATTTCTCAATGGGGAATTAAAAGAAGAGGTTTATTTTTAGTAACCTCCAGGCTTTAAAAGTATTGAATTCCCTGACCACTGCTACAAACTTGAAAAAGCAGTCTACAATCTGAAGCAAGCCCCAAGAGCGTGGTATGAGAGTCTATCTGAATTTATCGTCTCATCCGGATACAAAAGAGGAGTAATTGATCCCACTCTGTTTAGAAAAACAAATTATGACCACCTTATGCTTGTACAAATATATGCGGATGATATTATCTTCGGATCGAATGATCAAGGAATGGTGGATGAATTTGCTAAGCTCATGACCAACAAGTTCCAAATGAGCATGAATAGAGAGATTAATTTCTTTCTAGGACTTCAAGTGAAACAAGTTCCGCAAGGGATATTCATTCATCAAGCGAAATACACCACTGAACTGTTGAAGAAATATTCTATGGACAACTGTTCTTCGGTTAAGGTCCCCATGGTCTTCGGATATAAGATCTCTGCTGATCCCTCAGGCGAATATGTGGATCACAAGACTTATAGAGGCATCATTGGCTCTTTGATGTACCTCACCGCAAGCCGACCGGACATTGTCTTTGCAACTGGTGTATGTGCAAGGTATCAGGCTGACCCAAAAGTGTCACATATGACCGCAGCCAAAAAAATACTACAGTACCTGAAAGGAAGCAAGTCTCTTAGATTATGGTACCCCGCAGGCAATGACATCAGCCTTCAAGAATTCACAGATGTGGATCATGCCGGATGCCGACTAGATCGAAAAATTACCTCCGGTGGATGTCAATTTCTGGGTGGAAGACTCATCAGCTGGTCCTCAAGGAAACAAAGTTGTGTATCATTGTCTACCGAAGAAGCCGAATATGTGGCCGCAGCTAGCTGTTGTTCACAAGTTCTATGGATGAAGACACAACTTATGGACTACGGATACAGAATGTTGCGGATACCAATTTACTATGACTCTGAAAGTGCTATAGTGATTTCTCACAATCCTATTTAGCACTCCAAGACCAAGCATATTGAACTACAGTATCACTTCATCAAAGACCACATTGTAAAAGGTAACATTGAGCTCATCTTTGTTAATACTCATGAAGAGATTGTTGATGTCTTCATAAAGGCACTTGACTCTACAAAGCTCAACACTTTCTTACAAATGTTAGGAATGGTGAATGTGGACCCTCAATTCTTCTTGAATTGATAGGTACCGCAGACCATCGTTGGTCTCTATTGCGGTCCTAACTGGAAGTACTTAAAATAAATGGTTTTGGTATATCCTGTGTACCACAGTCTATGTACCGCAACCACATATTGTATTTTTCTTTCATTGGTCCTTCTTATTTGTTATTACTAACTTATTTTACACGTGCTCTCCTCAGTTTTTTCTATTGCAATCATATATCTACCCATCCGCAATGGCAAAGGATCCATCCGCAATCACATTTATAATTTCTCAACTGATTCATTAATTCTTGAATCATGGTGTGCTATTTAATGATCCTTCATTAAATAAAACATTAAATAAAAACATTCCTTGAGAAACTGTCTCATTCTCCTTCTTATAAACCTTGTGTCAAACCTATTTTAGGTGTGATGACAAAAAGAACGTTTTCCATAAACACATCCTTAATCTGTCTTTTCCTCATACACAACATGTCCCATCCGTTACAACTTCTTTTATCCTCACCATAAGATCACTTGACGTATCGATGTACGTCTGTTTTTCATTAAATGCAAATCCTTTTTTGGTAAATCTCAAAAACTTTTTAATCCGTTTCATATTATGTGGCAGAGATTTATTTTCCAATTCAAAAGATTCCCCACAAACGAACTTTACCTTATCCTTTCCTTTTACCTAGTGTAACAACCAGTTACTATTCCAATTCGTCCCTATAAAAACCCTTCTTCTTCCCTAAAACACTTTACGCTCTCTGAACATTGAATTTTCCTTCAAGAACTCTGGTTTCTACTCCTTCTCTCAAGCTCCTACAATGGTGAAATCCAGTGTATCCAAGAAACTATCCAAGGCATGTGGATCAGTGAACCCTACTGGTTCAGACTCTCTCACGATTTCTTCTAGCAACTTCCGAGCAGTGTTTGAAGATCATTCATCCTACAATGCCCCGATCAAGCTAATGATCAAGTTTCTGAAGAATCACCCCCTGTTTGGCCCCTTTGATGCTTTCACAGATGTTGTCCCAATCTCAACCCTTTTCAAATGTGCCTTCTCGGCCTATCACCCACTCAAAAACCCACAAAAAGTTCATCTTAACCTGGTTAACGATTCCTTGGTCATTTTGTCCAAAGAAAAGTTTCTTTCTGCCATTAACCTCCTTGTTCATACCTCTATCAAGATTTTCACCCCATCCATGGCAGACGTTACTTCTGCATTTTACCAAATGGGATATCAGAAGAAGATTAAAGGAATTGGTGAATTCAAGAAAAACCAACTGTCTGCGGTCTGGCAATTCGTTTTCCATTTCGTCATCCGCAGTCTATCCGGCAGAACCAGAGGAACGAATAATATAGGACTCAAACTGCTAGAGCTAGTGTGGAGTATCTTTACAGGTCATGACGTGAACTACGGGTAGATCCTTTGGGACGACTTTCTTGAATACATTCCTAAGGAGAGCCCAAGGGAGAACCCAACCGAACTCACTTTTGCAAGGTTCTGGTCACTCTGCATTTCAGACCTTCATGCGGATGCTGGGATCAACATGGGCAATGACATCAATTTCCTTGTCACAAGGATCTCAAAAGGTACAATCCTTCATCTGATCAATCTATTTTTGGACCAACTCGAAGACTTCCTATCCACATTCTTTCAACTCTTGGTCTTGAGACTGCTGATGTCTCAGATCATATTGAGGCTACGAAAGGCATTGACCCACACCTTCCTACCCCGCCTCTTCAAAATCCATCCGCAATCATTAACCTTGAAGGCGCCACAGTCCCTTCTTCCAATACTCTCTCCGATCATTCTCAAAGAAGAAAGAAATTAGCCTCCGAGAAGAAACAAAGAACTCCCAAGAAGGATGCTCCCAAATCAACTGCACCCTCCAAGAAACGTAAAACCAAAAAAACTGTCACCATACATGACAATGACTCTGATGAGGATGATCAACCAATTGCAATGCTCAAGATACGTAAAACCGATCCCACTAGCCAAATGCATGACCAGACTGATACCTCAGCCTCTCAACAGGCTCCGGTAGTCCTTGGGGTGGCCGCACACCCATTCAACACCACCATCGAATACCACTCAAGCTCAAAAAGTGAGTCTGATTCACCACATCATGGAGACTCCCCCCAGTTCAATCCCAAGAGGATAATACTGGTTCTCTCCCTACGGTCTCCAGGGCTTCCCGACTGCATTTCTTTTCACCTGAGGAGTTGAACTCCATCCTCTTGAACGTAACCCATACAATTGATACACCTTCCCAACCGCACGGCACTTCTTCTGCCCATGCCAGAACTGAGCCGAGCCCAAACTTGACTACGGGTCAAGGAGACCGAGGAAGCTCAGGAAATCCTACTCTGCTTACATCTGTAACAGGTGGTTTAGGCACGGTGAGCACAAATGTGCAAGGTTCTGTGGACCCGAAGGACACTTCAGTGTGATACAAAGGATTTGACGGTGAAGAATCAAATGACTCTTGGGTGAACTACAATCCAGTATCTGAAGTCGAGATTCAGAAATATGCCGCTTTTTGTAGGGCATTCCAAGCACGCAATGATCAACAAATCAAGCAACAACAGCAGAAGGAACAAGAAATCCAAGTTGTGGCTAAGTATTGGGCAGATGCCATTAACAATGCCAATACTATAGCCACCATATTAAAAGTCCAAGACTGGATGTATGAGATGGTCGAAACTCTCCACAAGGCTCAGGAAGCAACTACTGATCAAAATGCTTCCAAAGTTCCTCCCACTCCCACTGTCCAAGAATCACAAGACGAAGGAACCGCAATAGAAGTGAGCTCTGCTCCCACCTTCGGTTTTGATGATGCTGATCTACAAGAGGTAAACAAATCCTCTCCCTCTGATGATGATCTTATGATGTTTGATGAAGAAGAAGAATCCAGTGGCTCTCACCAGTCAACTTCAAAGCCCAAAGAGAAGAAGAAAAAGAAGAAGAATGTTGTCACTAGGAAAGAATTTTTGAGTCTACAAGCAAAGGTTGATCAAATCCTTGCTGCGGTCAAGCCAACTCATCCGCAACCAGAAGACACCCCAGGACCACAGTCATTGATTCAACGGATAAAGCGCATGGAAACTCGTGAGAGATTGGCTGCTGAGCGTATCTCCCTCAAAGTAGAAATGGGAATCTGGTCCCTTGACAACAATCGACAAGCAGATCACCAAGACTTCATGCTGCTGCGGAACGCCTCATGTAACACCGTGATTTTCAAAGCAAAATTTTTCATTTAAATAATCAATTTAATATTAAAACACTTGTTTAAAATCTTATTCATATTCGAATTACAAAACATAGTTCCATTTTCATTTGAATAGACAACCAGGATCCTCCATAATACAATTCTTTCCTCGGTGTGTACAATCGAGCCGATGCCATTCCGTGTTACTAAAAGAACCTGAAACAACATAACATAAATACTGTAAGCACGAAGCTTAGTGAGTTCCCCAATATACAACTTACGCACATACGCCTTTCCAGGCCCTGACCTTCCGGTCCATGTGTCTCAGGGGACTTCCGTCCCTGCTGGGTAAACCTTCCGGTCCTACCCACGCCGACCTTCCGGTCCATCACACAACATATCGCCTTCCGGCCCATAACATATTGCCTTCCGGCCCATAATATAATCGCCTTCCGGCCCATGACATACATAGCACATATAACAAATAACTTACCACATATAGCATACATATCACATATCATATCTGACCTTCCGGTCACACAGTCAAACCCTTCCGGGTACAGTATAGTCAGAAGACTCACCTCGCGGACACTGGAAGATAGCAACTCCTGAAATCTCTTGCACTTGATCCTCCGAGCTCCAAGCTCCCTGTCTCATCATATATCTCTTTTTAATACTTCTATCTTCCACGTTAACTGACCCTAAAACGTTACACACAGGTCAACTCGGGTCAATGGCCATCTCGACTGGACTCGGCGAGTACCCTGGCGACTTGGCGAGTCTAGTCGTCCTCACCAATTCCTGCATGATCCCTTTCTACTCGTCGAGTATCCCTCTTGACTCGACGAGGTCCTCGTGGAAGAATCGCGGGGCCACCCCGACTCTACTCGCCGAGCCTGAAGAACAAACTCGGCGAGTCCCAGTGAATCTTCAAGCTACTCGCCGAGTCTGATCATCCGACTCGGCGAGTCTACGCCATGCAGTCGATCTAACTGCTTCCTGAGATACATATATTCTCGAATATACAAACATGGGACCTTCTGGACCTCTAAGGGTCCTAATACAAGGTTATAAATGTTGAATAACAACACAACAATCCATCTAGACTCCAAATGGGTTCCATAAACCCTAAATCTATATACACATCAATCACAGGAGAATGTAATCCGAATTATTACCTGAATGATGTACCTTCCATGTCCCCAAACTTCAGAACTCGAACTCCCTGCAGTTCCTTTAGCTAAAACCCTTCTCCTTCTTGCACAACAATTCCTTCAAGGTCACCAATGGCCTTCAAGCTTGCTCTAGCCGCCCCAGTCGCCTAGGGTTCTTCCCAATCGATCAAAAGTCGTGAAATGACGGCATAATAACCCTTATATACGACCCAATACTGAACGGCTAGGGTTTCCGCTGAACAGCGTCGACTCGCCGAGTCCATATCTGGACTCGTCGAGTCCAGTCGTGAACCCGCGACCAAACCTGCGACCCTACTCGGCGAGTCTGGCTCCAACTCGTCGAGTCTCCCCTTTAAAACACCCCCAAAATGCAACTTAACAATACTTGAGATTTTGGGTTGTTACACCTCATCTATGAGGTAACCACAATCAAGAAAGACCTTCAAGCAGCCATTGCAGATCAAGCCTCCCAATGTCAAAAGCTGATCACTGAGACTCATACTGCCTATGAGTCCATGATCTCAGTCCTTCAAGCTACAATCTACCACCTGTAGCGATCTTTGTCCACAAATTTCCATGGCCCCGGAATCCTTCAACTCACCAAGGAAATTCACTAGCTGCTCTTCAAATCCACTATCCCCAACAATCAATAATTTCCAGATGCCCTCAAAGCTCAATTTCAAGAAGTTTTTGCCAAAGTTGATGGCCTTCGACAATGGCTTGAGGAGACTTCGGGCCTAAACTCCTCAAGAGGGGGAAGTGAAGAAGAAGTCCATCACTCCAATCACTCCATCTCACAACATTAAAGTCCCCCCATCACTATAGAAAAAATTCCTTCACCGCAACCATCTCATCATACCCCACCTCATAACACTCCACTGCAAGAAGAAATCTCTCATGAAAGACCTGAGACTCCCCCTCACTTCAAAAATCTTGCGGAGCACATGTTCTCTCCATGTTCAAATGACTCTCCTGTAACGAAGCAAAAGAAAGCTGAATGGAAAGCAGCTAAGCTTGCAGAGCTCATTTGGAGAGAAAGCGGTTTTGACACTGTGATGGATAAATCCCTAATAAACTCTTGGATCAATCCTCACAACAAACTTCTGGATGACGATTATACACCTCACCTATGTTGAACCCCTTTCGGATGGCTACTGGGATGTCCTAATCTCTCCGAATGCAAAATACTTCACAATATTTGAGCAATTCAACCGCAGTTTTCTAGATCTCAGAAGACTGCCAATGGAATTTGAGAGACTTAGTATTTTTATGCTAAGCATGCCTCTCCTATTGAGAAAATATGGTCTAACGATAGACCATCCACAGTGAAGAACTACAAGATTTGGAAGTTCAAGAAGGCTGAATTCATCCAGTAAACTCTCACTATAAGGGAACACGACTATGTCCGCACCCAAGCTGACTTCCCCTGTATGAATCCGGAACAAGTCTTTCTAATTGCAAAGGTGTTCCAGAAAAATTCGGAGAAGCACCCGAAGATGAGGATTACGCTTGAAAGGGGTGATACCTTTTTGAAGGAAACGGTCTGTGATTTTGCTAAAATCAACGCATACATCTACCCCACCATTGCCAAGAAATTTGATATGCCACCACTCGACCATGCACCAATGCCTACTGAAGGCAATGAAGAAAGATCCTTAGGTGCAACCAACTACCCTAAACTCGGATTCATTTTCAAAAGGAAGATCGATAATGTCAAATACTTCATTCCTATCACTGCCATGCATCGCCTCACCAGGAAGCAACTTGATATCTGCCGAAACGCAGTTGAAAAATCGAAGCACGCTACTGAAGAAGTCAAGTTCGAGATTTTAAGGAGAATCATCTGGTTGGAAAACATCATGAAGTTTTGGTGGATCCTGATCAAGTTTCATAAACTTGATAGCTGATCAAAAGTTAAAGAGGTCACTTACGGGGAAATTGTTGAATCACAAAAGTGACCCTCTTGAACTTCAGCTACCGTAGTCTTCAAGTACCCGCAGCCAAGCTCCTTCATCAGCAACCGCATCCGGAGTCTCTATCTACCACAATCATTTACTAGATTACTTTACTTGTCTTTTATTGTAATACTCTCTATTGTCCAGTATGCCTTGCATTGCTGCTCTTAGAGATGTAATCTAGTGTACTTCGTGAGTCTCTATAAATAGAGCTCATTCTCTTGTATTCAATAAGATACCAACACATCCATTATTCTGAATACACATCTTTGAAGTTATCTTTTCTATCTCTCTTACTCACACTTCTTACTCTCACATAACTGATTATAATCTCTCTTCAGAGCAAGTCTTTTATGACTTAATCACTAAGTTTGATCTCACTTATTAACTTGGCTTGAATGCATTCCTCGTTATGAATCAACTTATGTGTATACTTGATATAACAATTGTTGTCATTTCCTTTTCTTTACTTTTCTGCAACTAACTCTCTAACCATCTAACTCTAAATATTATTGTCGAGCTTTTAGATCCTTCGAGATTAACTATTCCGCAATATACTTGTTCTAACGTTGGTTTAAGTGTGTCTCAAAGTTTTTCTCTCAACATATATAAACATAGTGTGCATGCTTGGAGATTGGGATAACTATTGTTTTAATTCAAGTATTAAGTTGATTAATCGAAACATTATACAATGAATAATGTGTAATCAATATGGTGATTAAATAAAAGATGTTTTATTTATATTCAAAAGTTTTGAGACCATATTGGATTCGATTATGCTTGTGTTTCACTTTACCTGTTTTGAATTCCCGAATAATAAGATTATTCAAACTATCCACAATCGATCATACTTTGGAATTAGGTATTGAGGCATGACTGTCATTAATCTGACTGTAGATTGTCTAAGTGTTTTAGACATAGCACAAGTTTCCTGCAATCCTCATGAGTACTCCTGAAATAAGATTTGAGTATTGGATTAAACCCACACTTATCTGAATCACTTCATGGATTTCATCACGAGTGATTTTGAAACGATAATGCCTTCTATTCTTCAAAAGGAGACATATAGTTGCAGTTTACAAGTCGGTGATTATATGTAAGCACACTAATAACTTGGTGTTATAGAACGTATCATTATATATGATTTGATGAGTAATAGAGAAAGCATATGAGTCGAAGTTCACTCGTTCCTTTCATCCAATGTGGGATAAAAACGATATATGTGGACCCCTCGATGATTTAGTGATGACACCCTAAGCGCTTGGCCAAGCCTAGACTGATTTCATTTGTTCAATTAGTCAGTCGTAAAAAATCAGAAATCGGTAAACATCATATGGACAGAGAGAATGATTATAACCCATGTCTCAGTCCATATGATATCTTGAAGGGAGGAATATATGATCGCTTATCTAATGTATGTGTTAGAGTTCGACAACGACTTTTAAGAGCTACGATTGCTAGTCGGTTTTAAGTCGTACTTGCAGTTATAGTTATTAGGCTTATCCAAGTGGGAGACTATTGGATTAGGTGTCTAAGCCCATAACTATAATTGGTATATACTTGACCTGAACGTAGCATGGTCCATTTTGGGTTGCATTCACCAGGGCAAGTTGAGAGGATGGATAGTTGAGAAAGAGGTTATGTGTGATTTATTAATGTATTATAAGTATAATATATTAAATTAAGAAATCATATTATTTAATTAGTATTGATCAAGAATTAATTTGGAATTAATTTAGTGATCAAAAGAGACTAATTACATTAACAGGGACTAATTATGTAAATTAGTGATACATATGGTTTGGGCTATTGATCCATGATGGACTAAGTTTATGTAAGTTTCCATGAAGAGTTAGTCCATATGAGTTATTGGATCATAAGCCTAAGTGTAAGAATTAGGGTTTTCATATAACGCTTGGAATTCTACACTATATTTCCCTAAGCCTAAAATCGGACCTATGAGTTAAGAGGAAGACCTAGCTGATTTTGTGTCTTAAAATATCTCCCTCATATTCATCCAATTGTTCATGCATGGTGTGTTGTGAACCATTTGAGGCATCACACTTGAGGTGCTAAGCTCTTGAAAGGCCAAATTCAACAAGTTACAACAAGAGGTAATATTGTAACTAGTTTTTATGATTCAATTATCAAATGTATGCTAGTTACAGGCTTCATGCTTTGGATAATATTTATTGCATGTATAACTAGAGAAAACTTAGATCCAAAGCATTAGGGTTGCATGTGCACCATAGGGATGTTAGGGTACATAAAACCCAACACCTTCTTATTCCATAATATGTGACAGGCGAGGAGATGAAAAAGGCCCAGTACCGTGAGATCATGTGGAGCGACATCCAATAGTTTGTTAGCCGATCCAACTGTAAGACACCGTGGGATATAATAGCGAGGACTCGGGAGAGGGAGCTGGATTTGGAGATGGACAGGAAGAGGAAACCAAAGGGGGTTTAGACAAGGAGTTCGGGAAAAATCCCAAGTTATCAGATCATAGATCGAGGAGCCAGCAGTGCCGCGGACGCTGTCGCAAGTGCGGCAAGATGAACAAGGGGGCGTTCAGGGTGGGTAGTTCGGGCTGCTTTAAGGTGGTCATGTCAGTAGGGATTATACTACTACTACCACCACCACCACCACAATATCTAATCTGATTTGCTTCCAGTGCAATCACAGGGCCACAAGGGGTCACAGTGCCTGATTTTAGCAGCAGCAAGACAGTTGGCGACACCCGCTCTTACTACATTGAGGATTACCAATGGCCGTCAAGGCCGGACAGAGGCACCTGTTGTCACACCTCGAAACCCAGGGCGAAAACGTTCTGGGCCGGAGGTGACTTCATGTTGAATATCATAACCAATGTACATAGTAAGCTCAGCAAACACAAAACATTACATTACATAGAATCATTTACATTTGTTTGAAAATAAAGTTATACAAGTGTTATACATATATAGCATATGAACAAAAGCAAAGACGAGTCTTCTATACGCTCCGTCTTCTCCAAAAGATGGCAGTGTACCTGCCTAATGCTGACCTGAGAATACAAGCAGTTTGAAAATCAGCATAAAGCTGGTGAGTTCATAAGCGGTTTAGTTTTGAAAATAATGAGTTCCCTGTTGGTTTTCTGAAAAAGTTGTTACCCAAGAAAATCCCATATTTTCTTATTAGTTTAGTTTTCCATTCGTTACACCATTCGTTTACGAGTTGTTATGTTATCCCAGGAAAATCCCATATTTTCTTATTAGTTTAGTTTTCCAATCGTTACACCATTCGTTTACGAGTTGTTATGTTATCACAAGAAAATCCCATATTTTCCTAATGTTGCGGTTAGTTCTTAGTTCTAATTTCGATGTGCTAGTATCTACCATACTTTTAGTATTAGTTAGGTATTCTGATATCTTAGTTACCCTACATTCGAATGTCGGTTATCTACTATACTTAGTTGTATTTTTGAATATTTGGATACACTCAGAAACATACATTAACAGTATTTTCGAAGTTCTGGTGATTTCCAAAAGAGTACATTAGACGTATCTTCGAAACTCTGTCGACATCCAAAGGCGTATGTTTTTTAAACTCTGTCGATGTCCAGAGGCGTACTTTCGAATTAATTTCGAAAGTTTGGTGACACCTAAGGCGTACACTAGCTGTATATTCGAAGTCTTGGCGTCATCCAAAGGCGTTCTTTCGTATTCGTATTCGTATACCTATTCCTATTCGTATTCGTATTCGTATTCGTATTCGTATCCGTATTAGTATTCCTATTCGTATTCGTACTCGTATTCGTATTCGTATTTGTATTCGTATTAGTATTAGTATTCCTATTGTTATTCGTATTCGTATTAGTATTAGTATTCCTATTCGTATTCGTATTCGTATTCGTATTCATATTCGTATTCGTATTCGTATTCGTATTCGTATTCGTATTCGTATTCGTATTCGTATTCGTATTCGTATTCGTATTCGTATTCGTATTCGTATTCGTACTCCTTTAGTATTAACCTTAGTTTAAGACTAATATGACTTCTTTTGCAAAATGTAACATAGTTTATAACACTTTTTAAAGAAATCTACATTTAGACTAACAGTTTACTCTGTAATTCAAACCATAGGCTAATACGATTTTCGATATTAAAAGCATACATAAAATGAAACATTTGAGCTGAAAATAAGTTTAAGTACAAGATTTCCTTGTACTTTTGCTTGTATTCCCCCTGAAAAACATTTGAAAAACACGGAAAAGGATAGGGGTATGAACTCACCGGTTGAGGAACGCGTCGGTTTGGATCCTAAACGTCGGTTTTGGGTTTGCAAATGCACAAGATTCCTATGTAATATGAAAAGATAGACATTTGTATCTATTTAGGACTTTAACCACTAATTTGTTGAGGACATACACTTCTAGATGCTAAAACACTTCATTACAAGTGTTTGGAGGGACCCGGGTGACATCTATGACACATATAGCTTGGATATGGAGTTTACTCTTCAAGAGTAAAATCACACAAGAGTTTTCGGCCCTAAAGACCCACTCCCCATGAGTTTACGGACGTAAACTCATGTTGGGGTGTTCTAGAGTGCTAAATGGCCTTGAATCAATTGAGTGGTAATTCTAGGTTTGGTTTCAAGGCATGGGAAAGTAGTTTGGGCATCTTAGGGACTATTTGAGAAGTTTACGGTAGTAAACTATGTGTTTACGGCCGTAAGCTCTAGTATACATATTCAAAATGTGTTTTGGTGGTCCTTAGTCAATCACATGTGATTTCAAGCCATTTGACAAGCCAAGGGGTGAAGTTTAGGCATCATTTGACTATGTTTTGGGAGTTTACGGACCAAGAACCCATCTTTGGAGGGTTTACGGCCGTGAACTCCTTAGGGAGTTGTTTTCATCAAGTTTTAGGCTTCTAATTCGTTTGTGGTTGCTACTAGATTTTAGTCCAAGGCTATTGGCGTGTTTAAGTGGCATTTAAACACATGGAAATGAGTTTACTCTCCATGAATGGGTGTTTACGGCCCAAGCATGTTATTGGGTAGTAAACTCATGTTTACTCCTCTAAAATGATGTTCAAGGTGTTCTATGTCCGATTTGTTAAGCCATTAAGTTATATCTAAGCCTCAAAGTTGGTTTGGAAGGGTTTTAAGGCATAAAAACCCACTTTATGTGTGTTTATAGCCCAAGCATGTTCCAGGGCCGTAAACACATGAACATGGTCCTAAATCTTAGATAAATCACGAATTTGAAGGCTAAGGATGTTAATCTATGAGTTAGGGGAGTTACCTTGATGATTTGAAGCCTTAATTTGATGTTTTTGGACCTAATACTTTGGTTTGAGGAGAGAGGTTAGAGAGAGTGCAAAAGCTTCAAATGAGGCTTAAAACACTTTATATATTATTCGGGTTTGGGACACGGTGGAATTCTACCCGATACTGCTGATAACCGGGGCTTTTGGTCGTACCTGATTTAATTATTTTAGAACTTGATGGAATAGAACTAAGATTTTTCCAAATAAAATTTTGGGACGTTTCCACGAGTGTCTAATGCGTTTGGACAATTAAGTCATAATAACAAACTCAATTAAATGACTTAATTTTTTAAAACGAAACGGAAATAATTTAAGTCGACAAATTCTTAACGACGGATCGGGTTACGACGACGGGACGAACTTCGGGTTGTCACATTATCCCCCCGTTAGAGGGAATTTCGTCCCGAAATTCAAAGATTAAGATACAGATCATGAATTGAAAAGAGATATTGATGAATCTACTGCTTCAGATCTTCACGCTTCCAAGTTGAAATCAGGTCTCCGCTTGACATTCCAGCGAATCCTCAATATCGGGATACGACTTTGTTTCGTACGTTTGATCTCTCGATCCATGATCTCAATTTGTTCTTCTATGGGGGCTCAGTCTTTCGTTGATTTCGGTCTCATCAAGGGATTACTAGGGTTTCGTTGGGCAGGCGTTTCTAAAGATTTGAGACGTGGACGACAGAATGGATACCACTAAGTCCTTGAGATAGTCAAAGTTTGTAGTTCACGGTTTCGATTCTGGCAGGGATTTCGAAAAATCCGATGTATCACGGGTGAAGTATTTCGTGCTTCCCGAAGTATATCATGCCTTTTCTGGGATAAGGCCTTCAACAAGACACAAGCTCCAAAAAAAGGTACATCTTCATGTGGCAGAGTAGCTAAAGATCTGATGGTTCTAAAAGAAATTTCTGGGTGGTTCTGCAATAATAGCCGGCGCGACCCAAGAATTGACGGGTTTTCTATGGGTATCTTTGGTGCCGACTAAGTCTCTATCGCCTTGATTTTTGGAAGGGACTACGGGTATAACTTCTTTTCTTACTACATGACCAGGGAAACTGGTTTGACCGAAGGGCACCACTACTAACTCGTAGTGACCTCATTGAGTCCTGACCGCTGTCTTGGACACATCATCTTCACGGAGATTTGGCTACGAGATAGTTCCAGGGATTAGGTCGATGCGATACTCGACTAGACGTTCGGAAGGAATTTTCGGGAAATCTTCAGGAAAAACATCAGGGAAAGAGTTGCAGACTCCCCGTTTCCCGATAATCACACGGGCGAGGAATGCATGGCACTCCCTTCAGGGAAACTTTTTAAGCTTTGATGTACGAAGTGATGCGAGGGTTGGATTTAGGTTTGTTGCCGAAGATCGTGAGAATTGGATCAAAGGAAAGATTTAGATGGACGACCTTTTCGAAACCAAGAATAACAGCATGAATGAGACTCGGTCATTACATGCCAACGATAGCATCAAGGCGTTTCATGAAAAGTTTGCCATTTGATCGAATGGAAAAGAATAATCGTCTGGATTAAGGATACAACCTGTGGGTATGACGTTAGCGTTCTCTTTCTCACTTGGTAACCATCTTGTAAGTACACTTTTTGGTTACTATTGAAGGATTAAGTTTAGAAAGGTGTTTGAATGGATAGTTAGCAAATTTCTTTTAGTACTAGAATCGAAAAAGATTGCAGGCATAAAATTCATCGAGGAGGAATATACCTGTGGCAACGGTGGGGTCGGCGGTTGCCCTTCCTTGTCCTATAGCTAGGACTCTCCCGGTGTGGCCAAATGTTACTGCCTTAGGGCAGTTTCGCTTGTAATGTCCGACTTCTCCACAGCTGTAACAGGTCTGGCCGACACTTGTTCCGGAAGCTTGACTAGTTGATTAGGTTGGTGCTCTGCAACTTTGCGCAAGGTGACCTTCTTGGCCACAGATCTTACAAAACTTTGCACGACAATGTCCAGGGATACGATGGTGGTAACTGCATTGGTTACACCACGGGAGGATACCGGCATATCCGGTGATAGGTGCTTGGGCTGAGGAACCGACAACAGAAACATCAGCAGGGGTAGTGGCAGCGTAGACTGCCACTATCTGTTGTTTCTTTGAGGACTCCGGGGAAGACTGACTCTTCTTCTTCTTCTTCTTCTTCCAAATCTTTCTTTTCTCACCACTCTTCTCTGTCGACTCAGGAGTGGTGTCCGCTTCCTCTGGGTCATCGCTATGGTCGATCAAGGTTTGCGCTAGGCATTTGGCGCTGTCATAGGTATCCGGCTTCGCAGCCAAAACATTCCCTTTGGTCGGCTGGGTCAATCCCCAGATGAACCTCTCAATCTTTTTACTCTCCGGGGTAACCAATCCCGGACAGAGAAGTGCCAAATCATCAAATTTGGATGTGTAGGCGGCGATATTGGAACCCTTCATCTTTAGGTTCCACAGTTCATTCTCCAGCTTCTATATTTCACCCCGAGGGTAGTATTCTGTGAACAGAAGTTCCTTCATAACTTCCCAACCCATAGCGTTTGTTACAGGTAAAGTTAAGGATTTGACTCGGCCGTTCCACCAAGTCAGAGATTTATCGATGAATGTGCAGGCGGCGAATTTCACCTTGTCGGATTCTGAACAAGCACAGATCTCGAAGATAGATTCAATTTTCTCTAACCACCGAGTTAGAGCAATGACACCCCCTGTGACATCGAAGAATGTGGGTTTTGCGTTCATAAAGTCCTTATAGGAACACTCCTTTCGGTGTCCCTGGTTACCTTCCTGATTTTGGGGCTGGGGACCACCTCCTGAACCACCGGGGTTTATGTGAGACGAGGCGGCTGCCACTGCGGCAACAACAGTCGCCTTGAATACGACAGGATCAAATTGAGGAGGAGGTGGTGGCGGAGGGTTGTTTATCTTTGAGCTGGGTCTCTTTCTTGGAGGCATCTTGATCTACTAAGATCAGGAAAGAGAGGATGGTGAGTCCTCTGAATTAAATCAAGAGATATCACAGGTATATATTCCGAATAAGCGATAAAGCAGGAAAGGGTTATCAAAGCAGATAAATTATAGCTAAAGGAATGATCAAGGAACAACGCATGAATGAAGATTTCCACAAAGGATTAGCTCGAGAAATACTCCCATAGTATTTCATGGTTCGCTACGACACTGGCTCGATGTTTGTGGTATTTAGGTATGTTTTAGGCATGCTGCATACCACAGTCACTCCCAAGCACATGTTGGCCGTGTCTCGAATGAATATAGTTTTCCAGGCTACATTAATCCTAGACACGACTACATAACTGCCCAGGTGTAACCGCAGCGTACAACACCCATTTACTTATGTTTTGTTCTACTTGTAGTTATGAGTTTCGACGGTTAATTATACTTGTATACTTTTTGAAAATACTTATACTTTAAGGTATACTTTTAGTTCAGAGCACTTAGGCCCCTTAGTGTTTATAGTCTTATACCATGTAAGCTTTGGTATACTAGTTCACTACAAACAAGGGCTCTGATAGCAATCTATCACACCCCGAAACCCAGGGCGGAAACGTTCCGGGGCGGAGGTGACTTCATGTTGAATATCATAACCAATCTACATAGTAAGCTCAGCAAACACAAAACATTACATTACATAGAACCATTTACATTTGTTTGAAAATAAAGTTATACAAGTGTTATACATATATAGCATATGAACAAAAGCAAAGACGAGTCTTCTATACGCTCCATCTTCTCCAAAAGATGGCGGTGTACCTGTCTAATGTTGACCTGAGAATACAAGCAGTTTGAAAATCAACATAAAGCTGGTGAATTCATAAGCGGTTTAGTTTTGAAAAGAATGAGTTCCCTTTTGGTTTTCTGAAAAAGTTGTTACCCAAGAAAATCCCATATTTTCTTATTAGTTTAGTTTTCCATTCGTTACACCATTCGTTTACGAGTTGTTATGTTATCCTAGGAAAATCCCATATTTTTTTATTAGTTTAGTTTTCCCTTCGTTACACCATTCGTTTACGAGTTGTCATGTTATCCCAGGAAAATCCCATATTTTCCTAATGTTGCGGTTAGTTCTTAGTTCTGATTTCGATGTACTAGTATCTACCATACTTTTAGTATTAGTTAGGTATTCTGATATCTTAGTTACCCTACATTCGAATGTCGGTTATCTACTATTCTTAGTTGTATTTTCGAATATTTGGATAGACTCAGAAACATACATTAACAGTATTTTCGAAGTTCTGGTGATTTCCAAAGAGTACATTAGACGTATCTTCAAACTCTGGTAACATCCAAAGGCGTATGTTTTCGAAACTCTGTCGATGTCCAGAGGCGTACTTTCGAATTAATTTCGAAACTTTGGTGACACTCAAGGCGTACACTAGCTGTATATTCGTAGTCTTGGCATCATCCAAAGGCGTGCTTTCGTATTCGTATTCGTATACCTATTCCTATTCGCATTCGTATTCGTATTCGTATTCGTATTAGTATTCCTGTTCCTATTCGTATTCGTATTCGTATTCGTATTCCTATTCCTATTCGTATTCGTATTCGTATTCCTATTCATTTAGTATTAACCTTAGTTTATGATTAGTATGATTTCTTTTGCAAAATGTAACATAGTTTATAGCACTTTTTAAAGAAAGCTGCATTTAGACTAACAATTTACTCTGTAATTCAAACCATAGGTTAATACGATTTTCGATATTAAAAGCATACATAAAATGAAACATTTGAGCTGAAAATAAGTTTAAGTACAAGATTTCCTTGTACTTTTTCTTGTATTCCCCCATGAAAACATTTGAAAAACACGGAAAAAGAATAGGGGTATGAACTTACCGGTTGAGGAACGCGTCGGTTTGGATCCTAAATGTCGGTTCTGGGTTTGCAAATGCACAAGATTCCTATGTAATATGAAAAGATACACATTTGTATCTAATTAGGACTTTAACCACTAAGTTGTTGAGGACATACACTTCTAGATGCTAAAACACTTCATTACAAGTGTTTGGAGGGACCCGGGTGAAATCTATGAACACATATAGCTTGGATATGGAGTTTACTCTTCAAGAGTAAACTCACACAAGAGTTTTCGGCCCTAAAGACCCACTCCCCATGAGTTTACAGCCGTAAACTCATGGTGGGGTGTTCTAGAGTGCTAAATGGCCTTGAATCAATTGAGGGGTAATTCTAGGTTTGGTTTCAAGGAATGGGAAAGTAGTTTGGGCATCTTAGGGACTATTTGAGGAGTTTACGGCAGTTAAATACGTGTTTATGGCCGTAAGCTCTAGTATACATATTCAAAATGTGTTTTGGTGGTCCTTAGTCAATCACATGTGATTTCAAGCCATTTTACAAGCCAAGGGGTGAAGTTTAGGCATCATTTGACTATGTTTTGGGAGTTTACTGCCCAGGAACCCATATTTGGAGGGTTTATGGCCTAGAACTCCTTAGGGAGTTGTTTTCATCAAGTTTTAGGCTTCTAATTCGTTTGTGGTTGCTTCTAGATTTTAGTCCAAGGCTATTGGCGTGTTTAAGTGGCATTTAAACACATGGAAATGAGTTTACTCTCCATGAATGGGTGTTTACGGCCCAAGCATGTTCTTGGGCAGTAAACTCATGTTTACTCCTCTAAAATGACATTCAAGGTGTTCTAAGTCCACTTTATGGCATATCTAAGCCTCAAAGTTGGTTTGGAAGGGTTTTAAGGCACAAAAACCCACTTTATGTGTGTTTACGGCCCAAGCATGTTCCAGGGCCGTAAATACATGAACATGGTCCTAAATCTTAGATAAATCACGAATTTGAAGGCTAAGGATGTTAATCTATGAGTTAGGGGAGTTACCTTGATGATTTGAAGCCTTAATTTGATGTTTTTGGACCTAATACTTTGGTTTGAGGAGTGAGGTTAGAGAGAGAGTGCAAAAGCTTCAAATGAGGCTTAAACCACTTTATATATAGTTCAGGTTTGGGACACGGTGGAATTCTACCTGATACTGCTGATAAGCAGGGCTTTTGGTCATACCCGATTTAATTATTTTAGAACTTGACGGAATAGAACTAAGATTTTTCCAAATAAAATTTTGGGATGTTTCCACAAGTTTCTAATGCGTTTGGACAATTAAGTCATAATAACAAACTCAATTAAATGACTTAATTTTTGAAAACAAAACGGAAATAATTTAAGTCGACGAATTTCTAACGACGGATCGGGTTACGACGACAGGACGAACTTCGGGTTGTCACACCTGTGGCGAAGACTAGAGCCTTTCAGCTGACAGCAGAGGAGGCACGTGCAGCTCCTGATGTTGTGACGGGTATGTATCTTCTCCTTATCTCTTTATTTATACTGATTTGTTGCTTATGTTTATGTGTTTCGTTATAGGATCGTTCTTAGTGACCGACATATCTACTCTGGTAATATTCGATTCGGGGGCTACCCGATCTTTTGTGTCGCTCGCGCTTAGCAAGCGATTTGTTGGAGCTTCGGGGTAGCTGGACAGTCCCCTTGATGTAGAGATTGCAGATGATAGGATCGTTCGAGTCGCGAGGGTTGATCGGGGATGTACATAGTAGTTGTTCGATGATCAGTATTCTGTGGATTTAGTACCTATTCCCATACGAGGGAATAAGTTTATCGTGGGTATGGACTGGTTGAGCCCCAATGGGGCAGTGATCGACTACGAGCAGCAGCTTGTATGAGTTTGGACCCCCCCCCCCACTTGGGAGGCTTGGTGATTCAGGGCGAGATGCCACAGTGTGGACATAATTTGTGTTCAGCAGCGAGGTCAAGACGCTACCTATAGTAGGGTTGTGCAGGTTATGTCGCCTATATCATGGATACCAATGATAAGGGTAAGGTGATTGTAGATGATGTACCGATCATACGGGAGTACCCGGAAGTGTTTCTAGAGGATTTGCCTGGGGTACCTTCGGAGTGGCAGGTAGAGTTCAGGATTGACCTACTTCCTGGTAGGGATGGCAAAAAAAAACCGGAACCCGATGGGGAAACCCAAAATCTGATTATTTTGGGTCGGGTAACGGGTCATTATCATGTTTTTTATCGGGTTCAGGGCAGAGAGAGGGTTATCCTTGCCCCGACCCGCCCCGCCTCGATTGTATATATATATATATATATATATATATATATATATATATATATATATATATATATATATATATATATATATATATGTTAATTGCAAACATTCAAATATAAATACTTACTGTGGATAATCTTTCTAGTTATTAACAATCCGGTGTGAATGATCAGTTTTATGTTTTGACGTATTACTAAAATTAAATCAAATAATTTTTAATATAACCCCGAGTTAATTTTATTAAAGTGATTCATTATATTTTTATATTAAAAGGGAGGATAGAACACGTATTTTTTATAAGACATCCCCTAAAACGGAATAAAGATTTAGTTATGAATTGTTGGAAACCCGATAAGATACTCGAAACCCGACGGGAAAACCTGAACCTAACGGGGCGCCCCAATAATATACCCGAAAGATATCGGGGTGAGTTTGGGAAACCATGCCCAGCCCCGAACCTGCCCCCATTGCCATTCCTAGTTTCTGGTGCGACTCCGATAGCCAAGGCACCATATCGGTTGGCTCCTCCCGAGATGCAAGAGTTGTCTACACAGCTGCATGAGCTGTTAGAGAAGGGATTTATCAGGACGACCAATTCATCACGGGGAGTCGCGACTCAGTTTGTAAGGAAGAAGGATAGGTCACATCGGATGTGTATAGATTACCGAGAGTTGAATAAGGTAACGGTGAAGAACCGTTATCCATTATCGAGGATTGATGACTTATTTGACAACCTTTAGGGTGCATCTTAGTTCTCTAAGATTGATCTGCAATCAGGTTATCACCATATGCGAGTCAGGGATGACGATGTACAGAAGACAACCGTTCAAACTCGCTATGGTCATTACGAGTTCATGGTGATGCCGTTTGGCCTCACCAATGCTCCTGTCGTGTTCATGGATCTCATGAACCATGTGCACAGACTGATGTTGGACCGGTTTGTGATAGTTTTTATCGATGATTTCTTGGTTTACTCCAAGACTGAACAGCAGCACAAGGAGAACCTGAGCAAGGTGTTGGAGACACTGAGGATGGAGAGACTTTTCGCAAAGTTCTCCAAGTGCGAGTTCTAGTTGCACGAGGTGTAGTTTCTGGGGCACCTTGTCAACCGGAAGGGTGTTCTGCTCAATCCAGTGTAGGTATAGGCCATGATGCAGTGGGAGGTTCTGAGGCCTGCATTTGAGATTCGGAGTTTTCTTGGTTTGGTGGGTTATTATCGGAGATTCATCCAATATTTTTCCAAGATTGTTGTTCCGTTGACCTGACTGACCAAGAAGTTGGTGACATTCTGCTGGGGGCCTGAGCAGCATGCAGCTTTTAAGACTCTCAGACAACGGTTGAGCGAGGCACTGATTTTGACCATGCCGGATGGTGCACCAATTTTGTGGTTAATTGTGATGCTTCGATCACGGGTATGGGTGTATTGCTGATGCAGTGGAGTCGCGTGATAGTGTACGCTTCGAGGCAGTTGAAGCCTCATGAGGCGAATTACCCGACACATGATTTGGAGTTGGGGCTGTGGTTTTCTCCCTCAAGATTTGGTGACACTACCTCTATGGGGTTCGTTGTATCATTTACATAGACCACAAGAGCTTAAGATACCTGATGGATCAGCTGAATCTAAATATGAGGCAACATCGTTGGTTGGATGTGGTGAAGGATTATAACTGCAAGATCCTTTATTACCTGGGGAAGGCCAGGGTACTGCCGATGCTCTCAGCTGCAAGGTAGTCGCGATTCCGATTCGGGATATATGCCTGAGGATGATAGTGATCACTCCACTGCTGGAGCGGATTTGGGAGATTCAGGTCGAGGGTATGAAGGAGGAGGATCGGAAGTGTGAGCGGATCATAGGTCAGGTGGCTTCATTTGATTATGTCAGATGTGGGTTGTTGACCCTGCATCAGAGAGTATGGGTTCTTTACTGGGGTGGTATACGCCAGGTTCTGATGGAGGAGGCTCAAAAGTTGAGATTCTTCATCCATCTCGGGGCGACAAATATGTATCGGGATCTTCGCCATGATTATTGGTGGCCCTACATGAAGCGGGACATAGCTTGGTATGTGAAGAGATGCTTGACTTGTAGGAAAGTCAAGGCCAAGCACCAGCGACCTCACGGCAAGATGCAACCGTTAGAGATTCCTGTGTGGAAATGGGAAGACATTGTTTTGGTCAAAAATTACACAAGTACTAATCCACCAAATTGGATGAGAGGCTGTGATGTTCAGATTGTGTAATAGCAAATTGTAAAAGAAAGTGACACAATGGGGTAGTTACTGGGGCGAAATCCCAATCTTTGATAACATGAAAATGTAATAAGCTTTAAGTAGTTACTGGGGTAGGATCCAGATTTCTGGAGAACTTGAAAATGTTATAAACCTTAAGTAATCACTGGGGTAGGATCCTGACTTCTGGATAACATGAAAATGTTATCAACCTTAAGGATCTCAACTTGTGTTCAAAGATAAGAGGGTTGCCAAGCCATTGAATCATGAAATGATCCCCTTACCCATTTCCCACAGTTAGATATCATGCGTCCAAGTGAGGTGTATAAACCTTAGTTCATGTGAAAGAGGTAGTTAGCTCTTTAAACCTCAGTGGGGATTAAGTACCCTTAAGCGTGGGAGAGATGATCAGTCTCTAGCTTTTGTACATGATAGTTTAGAGATTATATTGTTAAATATAATGGAGTTCACCAGGTATTGAGATTTTCATGTGTCAAGATCCTTGTGTTTTAGGGTGATTAAACTCGAGGATCCAGATGTTCTAGGATCTTCAATTGTGAGGATCCTGATGTTTCAGGATCTTCGATTGTGACGATCCTTAACCATACGTCGTTCTGCATAGCAAGTGTTAGCTAAGGGTTGGCATTAGTCTAGCCAACGCCCCTCCGATGCTTAAGTTAGTAACGTATTCGATGAGAAAATCAGTAATAATAAATTTTTTAACGTAAAGAACATGTGTACCTTGGATTCGTTGTGGATCAGTCAATCCTACTTACATGTAGTATTTTTTTAGGTGTATAGCTTCTTGAACACCATCCATGTTTATGCTAAGATCATTCCATTTACACACTTATTTCCATGTGTAGCTTCTTGAACATTATCCATTTTTGAGAATCTCCTCAAACTACACAACTTCTTTCTTCTTCTCCTACCACTCGAAATCTTCAAGGTGAGCTTCATAATCCACTATTTTCGTGTTTTTCATACTTTTTTTTTGGGGGGGGGGTGGGGGTGGGGGGGAGGATACAAGTCAAGTTTTGTTTATCCGTTGGGTAATTGCATGGACATATGTTATGTGTTTAACCTTTGGGTAATTGCATGAACATGGATTTTATCTTATGCATCTTCATAAAAATCATGAAAAATGTGTTTGTTAGCATATATGTTCATGAAATCTTATGGATATGGGTTTCACACTCGATCCAAAAATTGCAAAAAAAAAGTGTTGTGCTCAAAGATGCTTAACTTTTGGACATATACATTTTTAACACTTATACTTACACAAGTATTTACATATAATAAATTTCATGGTCATGTATGTATTTTGTAGAAATCGTGGCTTCCTAGAGTCACAAAAAATTAGAAAATTTTGTGTTACAAACTCTCAAACTAATTTTTGGTGTATTAAACAAACTATAAAACTTGATATTTTGCTAAAATTAATTTTGTTAGTAAAATATTCTTAACTAAGTTGACACTATTTTTGATTGCTTAAAATTGGGAATATTATACTATTTTCACAACTTATGTTACCATTATATATGTTTACTAATGATTATTTATAAAGAGTATTATAAATAATTTAACCAAAATTGTATACAAAATAGAATTCGTGATAGAAAGATTCGCGTGTCATAACCTGTCTATCATAAAGTTGTTAAAGCATGAGTAATAAGTTGTATGTCATAAAGCTGTAAAATGCGTGTCATAAAAATTCAGTCATAAATGTACACTAGTAATGTCATATTCATTATCCAATAATGGGAGTCAAAGTTCGCGTAAATCTGTTAAGGCTTTTGTGAGACTTTCCTTCACCGTACCTACCTAGCGTATACCGTAAGTCCTATAGTTATAACCAGAGTCTCCTGGAGGGAGATTGAGGTAATCGTGTATAGATCTATACGGGATTGACACCCACACACCTGAGATGTTCACTACAGCTAGACGGGGCCAGTCTAGGGTGACAAATATCTTACAGAAACCGACGCCTGAAGAACGTCATGACAGGCATATCAATCACATCAAGCATGGTTGTAACGACTCACATAGGGATTAACAATATTATTTTGGATTTACGGAAAGTATACACTTCATTGGTTTTATAAAATACAAAACTACGCTTCATTTTTTTTGTACACTATTATCACCACTCCAGTCTTAGGGTTTAAGACTACGATTTTTCATTCAACAGAAAGTATTGGATTTTCTGGGAACCTACACTTTACAATTACTAATAAAAACAAAGGACATGTACTTAATTATCCACAGTTTTGGAACGAGACTTACAAACCACTTTTCAATAGAAAATATCGGATTTTCTGGCGTTTTACAAATTATTACAAACAAAGATGTATCAAAGTTTTTCGTACAAATATGCCTATGAACTCACCAACATTCTATGTTGACGCTTTTCAAAACGACTTGTATTTTTAGGAACTCAGTGAGCAGGTATTTGGATAATGGATCTCGGATATTTGCTACATTTTGGATTTAATTACTATTATGTCACTTTTGTGTGATTGATAAAAAAATACAACATGTAAACAATGTATGTTGGTATCTTTTAATGTATGATGTTTTGTTGCTATTTCGTTCATATTCAGTTGTTTTGATACTACACAAGGACGTCATTCGCCCCTGGATGTTTCTGTCGTCCTAGTTCGGGGGTGTGACAGAGTAGCTTTATGTCTTAAGCTATGACGACTCACAACCACATATGGATGGTGATACATCCTACTAGGGATAAGACTAGATTTAGTCGTCTATTTATGTGAATTTCATTACAATGTTGTTGTTAACTATTCGATTTGAGGCTTTGCGTTTAAGATAGACCATTATAGATGAGGAATTATCGGAGTGAAACAGTGTTTATTGTCAAAAACGTAGAGTGGGTTTCGAAGAAGGTTGGAAGGGGATATTGATGACAGATGAGACTCACACTATATAATGTATGATGTTTGGTTGCTATGTTTCATTCATATTCAATTGTTATGATAATACACATGGACGTCATCCGCCCCCGGACGTTTCTGCCGTCCTGGTTTGGGGGTGTGACAGAGTAGCTTTATGTCGTAAGCTATGATGCTCACAACCACATATGGATGATGATACATCCTACTAGGGATAAGACAAGATTTAGTCATCTATTTATGTGAATTTCATTACAATGTTGTTGTCAACTATTCGATTTGAGGCTTTGTGTTTAAGATAAAGCATTATAGATGAGGAAATATTGGAGTGAAACAATATTTTTTGTCAAAAACATAGAGTGGGTTTCAAAGAAGGTTGGAAGGGGAGATTGATGACATATGAGACTCACAGTATATAATCAAACTTTGAGGAAAAACCATTAATCATGTAGATAACCAAATTTTATTTGAGAACTAAAAAGTAGATGTTGTCAAGAATATCACTGATAGTTTTGATTTGCATGCAATAATTTATGATTGAGGAATCATTCCTTATGATGTTCCTTAGTTTGGTGTCAAGTTCGATAGCTTTTCCACCTATGGTATATTGAAAAAGTGCATGTTTCAAGAATTGTCTATTGGTTTAATCCACAAGGTATATTGGGAAATTTACGTTTATTTAGTAGCTTGACACTTTCAAAAGGCCATGTTGGCCATATTGCCTTTTCTTTAGGCATAATCAAGAAGTGGGTTAGTTTCCCCATTAGTTTAGGAAGCATTTTCCTTATTTTCCTTTTTATATGTAGTTGATTTCCTAGTCAAGCATTCATATGAAAAATCAGAAAATTTGTCCCACTCTGTTCTTTTCAATCCTGCAGTAAAGTGAGTAGATTTTGCCCCACCTGCACATGACCTTCTTGTTCTCTGTGATTACCCTTTGAATAAAGCTCTTACCTTTCCTGTGTAAAAGAAAATATTTTGGTATCAGAGCGTAACCTGGTATATGCCCAAATACCAACCTCATACACTCAACATGGGAGACAGAAATGAAAGGAATGAGAAAGACGGACCTATCACGTTGCACTACCCTATGCTCTCAAGAAGCAATTATGATGCGTGGGTAATAAATATGCGTGTTTTCATGCAGGCTCAAGGTGCCTGGGACGTTGTTGAACCCCGCACCCCCAATACGGTTGTCGAAGTGAAGAAGGATAAGATGGCCTTGGTGGCCATTTATCAAGACATACCGGAAGATTTGGTACTGTCATTGGCAAAAGAAGACAACGAATAAGGAGGCATGGACAACACTCAAGACTATGTTCATGGGAGCAGATAGGGTTAAGACTACGAGAGTCTAAACCCTCAACGCAGAGTTCGAACTGTTAGACATGAAAGAAAAGCAGACGATTGACGAGTTTTATGTAAGAGTGAACAATGTAGTAAGTAATATAAGAGATTTGTGTGATATTGTATAAGAAGATTATGTGGTAAATAAATTATTATGTGCGGTACCGTCCAAGTTTGTTCAAATAGCCTCTACTATTGAACAATTCGCTGATTTAGACAGTATGTCACTTGAAGAAGTAATCTAAAGATTAAAGGCTCATGAAGAATGGGTAAAGGGGCACAACGGGCACACAGAAAACACAGAAGCAAAACTTATCTTGACCCATCAAGAGTGGTCTGATAGAACAAAAAAGAAGAGAGATGAGGATCAGAAGTTATCCCAGCGAGACAACCGACCCAATAGCAGTTCTCGTGGCCGAGGGAGAGGTCGTGGGAGGAGTGGTACCTGGTCTGGCCGTGGTGGGTGGCACGGTCGTGACGCTCATCACAACAGAGAAGGAGGGTACAGATCATCAAAATATAGTGACAAAGAGAAGATACAGTATTACAATTGTCAAGACTTTGGGCACTACGCTTTCCAATGCAAAAATCCACGCCATGAAAGGAATCAAGAGGCCAACTTAACATAATTACCAAATGATGATGAACCAGCCTTGTTGTTGTCTCTATACAACTTTGAAATGGTATTCCATGAGGTGTTTCTTCATGAGGAAAAAGTCATGCCAAAGCTAAGATCAGAAGGGGATGAAACAAGCAAATCTAAGGTGTGGTACTTACACAATGTAGCTAGCAATCATATGACAGGAGAAGAAGAAAAGTTTCGTGAAATTGATAAGACCATAAAAGGATATGTTAGGTTTGGGGATGGCTCCAAAGTTCGAATAGAAGGCAAAGGAGCAATACTATTTTTGTGTAAAAATGGTGAATAAAGACTGCTTCAGGAGGTGTATTATATCCCAAGCTTATGCATCAACATAATAAGCCTGGGACAATTAGCTGAAGGGGGTGACAAGATACTCATGCATGGTGCATTTTTGTGGATTCATGATAGAATCGGGAGGCTGCTAATGAAAGTCACAAGATCAACAAACTGTTTGTACAAGATAGCCTTGAATGAGATTGAAGGCAAATGCTTACTCGGTAGTGAAGAAAACGAAAGAAGTTGGTTTTGGCATAACCGTCTAGGGAACGTGAACTTCACTTCACTTAGACATATGTCAGAGACTAACATGGTTCGTGGGATGCCATGTATTCAAGCCCCCCTTGAGTCCATATGAAGGATGCTTAGTCGGGAAACAAACACGAACCTCACAGCCAACAGAAGCCAACTTCAGAGCAACAAGAAGACTCGAGTTAGTGTATGGGGACTTTTGTGGCCCAATCACACCAGTCACACCATCAGGAAAAGGTATTTCTTACTTCTAGTAGACGACTTCACTCGTGTTATGTAGATTCATCACTTGAACACGAAAGATGAGACTTTGGATGTGTTCAAGAGATTCCAGGCACTTGTAGAAAATGAAACAACTGACAAGATCAAGAATTTTAGAACAGATAGGGTGGAGAGTTTGTATCCAAAGATTTCAGTAACTATTGTGAAGAAACATGTCTGAATCGACACTACACGACACCCTACACCCCCAAGAAAACGGGGTCCTGGAAAGGAGGAATAGAATAGTAGTAGAGATGGTTAGAGCAATTCTGGAGTTCAAAACGGTGCCAAAGACATTATGGGGAGAAGCATCAAGACATGCAGTGTGTGTGCTTAATCGTGTGTCAACAAAGGCGTTATAAAACACAACCCCATACGAGTGTTGGACCGGAAGAAAACCAAATGTTGAACACATGTGGGTGTTTGGCTACATCGCTCTTGCAAAATTCATGAAAAGCCATCTCAAGAAACTTGAGGATAGGAGCAAGAAATATGTGTGTCTTGGAACAAAAATCGGAAGCAAAGCATACATATTTCTTGATCCCAACACTGGAAAGATATGTGTGAGTAAAGATATGTGCTTTGAGGAAGACAAAGGGTGGATATGGGAGAACTTTGAACGGTTTAAAGAACATTTAGGTTTTCCATTGGTTGTGGAAGGATACAAAGAGGAGGCCGGTGAACAGGTACAATATGATGCACCTTCAGAAGCTTGGGGCTTTAGTGAAGGTGATACTCCAATGGACTTCCTCAATATAAGTCAACATGCCCACTCCGAAAATGAACAGAGCCCAACTAAACAGACCCACAACTCACTGATAAACATTCTTTCGTCTTCACTATCTAACCCTAGTACACCCACAAGTTCAACAGGATCAAATACCACCACCTCATAATCAACAGGTGGTAGTGCACCAAAGAGATACTGTCAGATGTCGGATATCTACAGACAAGAAGATGAACTCCTGCTTACTCTGGATCACGAAGAACCAACCTCTTTTGAAGCAGCAAAGAGTAATGTAGAGTGGGCAAAAGCCATGAAGAGCGAATTGAGTGCCATTGAGAAGAACAAGACATGGGAATTGGTAAAGTTGCCACAGGGTCGAAAATCAATTGGTCTGAAGTGGGTTTTTAAACTGAAACGGGACCCAAAAGGAAATATCTTGAAGCATAATGCCAGGTTAGTGGTGAAGGGGTATGCTCAAAAACAAGGGATCGATTTTGAATAAGTCTTCGCTCCAGTGGCCCGTCTCGAAACAGTGAGAGTACTTCTAGCTCTCGCAGGAAAGAATGGATGGTGAGTCCATCATCTAGATGTGACATTAGCATTCTTACACGGTAAGCTGTAGGAGGAAGTGTATGTATCACAGTCGGAGGGTTTTGTGAAGAAAAACACAACATAAATCGTGTACAAACTATCCAAGGCATTGCATAGCCTTCGACAAGCTCCTTGGGCTTGGAATGCACGCCTTGATAAGCAGATTGGTTTCAAAAGATGTGTTCATGAGTATGCAGTGTACATAAGCAAGTCAAAAGAAAGCGTGTTGATAGTAGGGGTCTACATTGATGACCTCATTGTCACCGGAGGAAATGAGGATGAAGTAAACACATTCAAGAAACAAATGAACATGGAATTTGAAATAAGCGACTTGGGGCTGTTATCATACTACTTGGGTATCGAAGTGACTCAAGAAAAGAACGTAATCAGCTTAAAACAAACATGGTATGCTAAGAGTTTGTTGAAAAAAATAGGCATGGAAGAATGCAATGGGGCAGAGGTACCCATGGAGCACAAGCTAGAATTGACAAAGAATGAAGATGGTGAACCCATAAATGCTACTGAATATAGAAGTATTGTTTGTGGTCTGAGATACTTATGCCACACAAGACCTGACATAGCATATTCAGTAGGAATTGTAAGTCGTTTCCTGGAAAGGCCCACTAAACTTCACCATCAAGCTGTGAAGAAAATTCTAAGATATGTACAGGGAACTCTCAATCTTGGACTGTTTTACCCTTAAAGCTCTAGAAAGAATAAAGTGATTGCATTCTCGGATAACATTCACGCCCGAGACTTGGTTGACAGAAGAAGTACAAGTGGAATGGTGTTCTAGTTGAACGAAAGTCCAGTGACATGGAGTTCCCAGAAACAGAGATGTGTTGCACTGTCATCGTGTCAAGCAGAGTTTGTAGCAGCAACTATGGCAACATGTCAAGGAGTCTGGCTTCGTCGTTTCATCCAGGACGTAACAAGGGAAAAGTTAGGCCCAGTAACAATCCACATTGACAATAAGTCAGCTATTGAACTAGTAAAACATCCCGTCTTCCATGGGAGAAGTAAGCACATAGACACCCGGTTTCACTTTATCAAAGAATGCATTGAAAGGGGGGATGTTGTTGTAAGGCATGTTGTAAGTCATGAACAAAGAGCTGATATCCTTACCAAATCGTTGGCAAGAATCATGTTCAAGGACATGAGAGAAAAGCTTGGAATGAAGACTCTGGATTATGGGGGAATATGATGGTTTAATCCAGAGGGTATATTGGGAAATTTAAGTTTATTTAGTAGCTTTACACTTTCAAAAGGCCATGATGGCCATATTTCTTTTTCTTTAGGCGTAATCAAGAAGTGGGTTAGTTGCCCCATTAGTTTAGGAAGCATTTTCCTTATTTTCCTTTTTATATGTAGTCGATTTCCTAGTCAAGCATTCATATGAAAAATCAGAAAATTTGCCCCACTCCGTTCTTTTCAATCCTGCAGTAAAGTGACTAGATTTTGGCCCACCTGCACATGCCCTTCTTGTTCTTTGTGATTACCCTTTGAATAAAGTTCTTACCTTTCCTTTGTAAAAGACGATATCGTCCATCATAGATCAATATGGTAAGAAACATTGTAACCGACATAATTTGTCTCAAACTGTTCAAATTAGGCACCGCAATTTAGGTGTTCGAGATCATGCATGAGGGGTATGTAGGCTTTGATGTCGGTGATGCCATATGGTTTCTTGATTGAAGGTGTGGAAGAGAAGGAGAGGGTGAAGTACCTCCGACCATCAAATTGCATGAGTAGTGTTATGGGTACGATACATGAGATAGAGATTAGGGTTAGAAAAGTTGTGCTAATACCTTGTAGAATAATGTTTTTTGATGAATTGTTGATCTCATTAGAGAAAATATACATATAAGATTACAAGGGACTATGAGCCTAGACAAAATTAATTGTGCCAAACATAGGCGGACTGATACATGAATATATGCATACACTTACTCTACAAAGTAAATAGTTTGTGTTAAGTACTCTTGACTCTCTGGAATTCTCTATATATTACAAGATTCGGTTGGTATGAAGTAATTTCATTTGAGAAGTGATGCAACAAATTTAGATTTGGTGCCTACCCAAAGAGATTTGAGTGTCAACCTCAATATTTCCAAGATATATACCGAAATATACGAAGAGGCAAACAGTTCAATCATCATGGCATGCCATCATGCAAGAGTGATGTTGATAGGATATGTGAATGGTATCTCGCATCAGTAGTCTTTAACTCGGTTGGTGTACATTTTTAATCGAGTCTAGAAAGTGAATAATTGTGAATTAAGGTCGATATGAAAAAAAGAGCACATGAATGTTATCTTGGAAAGGAAACAAGATCAGCCACCTCGAAATATATGATTAGTTCACTATCTTCAGTAAATCGAATGGATACATTGCACCTTATAGTATTTATTAAGTGAAATGCTAAAAGGGAAGTGTAGAATGGACACTTCATGTTACTTAAAAGATTGAAGCCCATCTACGATAAAGCACTTTCACCAAAATAGCAAAAGCACTTCTACTTACTCAACCTCTTCCCACTTTCCCTACCTTCCCATATTTAGTAACCTTATGTATGTACTCCTCCGTTCTTTATGTACTACATATCCTAACTGGTTTTCAACGATTTGTACACATATAGCATCGATTTTACGATATAAAAGGAGTTGAGATTACTATTTACCCGATAGCTGTCTTTCTTTTCATTTCTTTCATCATCATGTTAGTTGTGAGTTACGTATACAGTTGATTTAAAAGATCAGTATTGTGTGTGTGTGTGTGTGTGTGTGAGAGAGAGAGAGAGAGAGAGAGAGAGAGAGAGAGAGAGAGATGGGTAGGGGGAAGATAGAGATAAAAAAGATTGAGAATAACACAAACAGACAGGTGACATACTCAAAGAGAAGAAATGGGATATTCAAGAAAGCTCATGAGCTTACTGTTCTTTGTGATGCCAAGGTTTCTCTTATTATGTTCTCCAACACCGGCAAGTTCCATGAGTATATCAGCCCTTCCACAACGTACGTATATAATACATATATACGTATACATACACCACCTTCTGTATCTAGCTATATCTCTTCTACCACCTTTTGCTTGCTTTAAAGAACTTAATTTTATCTCTTCATATAATCTTGATCTTAATTAAATTTACACAGGACTAAGAAGATGTATGATCTGTATCAGACAACTCTAGGTTTTGATCTCTGGAGCTCCCACTATGAGGTTCGCTATTTTCTCTCCACCCTCTCTTCTGTGTGTGTTTTAATGTTTTTCAACCAGCAAAACACGCAACCAAAAGTCACAACCTCCGGGTTGCTGGGTTTTACCCAGATGATGATGATCACCTGGCTTTTGTTGGGTATGTTTTGAAAGCTGATTCTTGTGTAATATGGTGGTGTGTATATATGCATGTAGAGAATGAAGGAGACTATGAAAAAGCTTAAAGACACCAACACGAACCTTAGGAGGGAGATCAGGTGAGTCTAATGCATTAAAGGGTTATGTATCTCGTCTAAATTTTTTTTTTTTTTTTTTTTTTTATAAGTTAATCCGTCCCAAAGTCCAAGTGAGAAGTCAATCAACGAATGTAACAATATTTTTGGTGTATCTTGGTTTGAACCTGATGTGGAATCTATGTGGAGTTTTATTCTTAAACCATTAGGCTGTTAGTAACAATATTTTGGGTGTATTATGGTTTGAACCTGTACATGGAATCTATGTGGAATTTTATTCTTAAACCATTAGGCTTTTATCAGGATTAAATAAATTAATTAAAGGTTAAAGAAAGTAGTTTGGAAATATTGTTTTACAGGCAAAGAGTTCTTGGTGAAGATTTAGATGGTTTGGACATGAATGATCTCACCATTCTCGAGCAACAGATGCAGGATTCACTTACCATTGTGCGAGAACGAAAGGTTTCATTATTCTGTACTCATTCGTGTAGAAATATTTTATAGAAAACTTCAGTAAGTATAAGTAATAAGTAACTTTATTAACCAAAATAAAAATTATTTATTTCAATCGGGCATATATTACTAAAAATCAAGATTATTACATACGAGTTTAAATATTTATAATACACTTAGATTATGTTTGACAAATAAACTTATAAGGAGTTGTTATCTAATTTAGATTTCTAATGTATTTGAATTCATATAAATTCAATAGATTAACACATGTATATTCAACTTACTATACAACTTTACGGTTTAATATCTATATAATTTAATAGATTGTCACATCATGTATTAAAAATTACAGTTAAAATTAATATATATATATATATATATATATATATATATATATATATATATATATATATATATATATGTGAGGAGAGAATATAGATTGCCATTCTATTGATCCTTGTCATTGTCCTACAACCGAGGATTTTAAGTTTAATGAGATTAAACTTCTCATTAAACTACCATTGAACATGCCTTTATAACCTACTTTATAAATTATGATACATTATTTTTATTGTATAAGCTAGGTTAATTTTATAAAGGATAAATTAATTAATAAATTCTTTGGCTGTATATATAGTACCCCTAAGCTTTCATTCGGATACTTTGAAGCACTGAATTTCAAGATTTATTCTAGAAAATTACCGATGCTTCTAATTAAGTGGGACTTATACATTTTCTTTGCTTGTTGACAGTATCACGTGATCAAAACTCAAACCGATACTTGCCGGAAGAGGGTGAGTAACCTCTCTTGTAGTTTTCAAAATTTTCTGGTTTATATCCTTTCCAATTTATTTTCATGGATATCTTTGTATGAAAAAACATCCATAAAAAAGATTAGCAATATGTAATGAAATGAAATTAGACTAAATAAATCCTTGTAGTCTATTTTCGAAAACTCCTCAAGTTTTCTTTCATTTGCAGGTGAAAAACTTGGAGCAAAGAAATGGTAATCTTCGACTACACTACGTAAGCATCCATTAGCCATAAATCATATACTTCCTTTTTAGGGTGACATAAATTAAAACATCAGAATGAACTGAAGTATGCAACGATCAAAACTTGAAACATAGCATTGGTTCTTTAATTTGCAACAGATCTGATTGATTAATGGACTTGTTTTTGTACGTTTGAAAATTTCAGGACACTATACATCAACTAGATAAAAAATATGGCATGGTGGAGAACGAGGGATGCTATGAGTCTGCTGTTGCATATTCAGATGGCGTATCAAATCTCTACAGCTTTTGTGCGCACCCCAACAACAATATTTCCATTTCCAATGGCTCCGGTTACGATCCTCATGATCATCGCCTTCCTTGAGATTTAGGTTGGATGGGATGTTGGTGGCGTAGCTGATTTAATAGGTCATTAGTAATCTATATACAGTCTTAACAAACTAGTTAATTAGCTAATCAATATATATTATAATGCAACAATCTAACACCAAATGCTGGGCTGGTAACTGATCCTTGTACTTTTGCTATCTTTTAATGAAATTTACATTGTTTTGTAAAAATTATGGATAGTCGGTCCGTTGATTTTGAAAATCTTATGTAAATAGAAAAATATGGACTCATAAATATATTTTTTTTGATATAAATAATATTCATTAATACTACGATAAGATTCGATACTTAATAGACCACTCCTAGTTATATTAGTGACTATGATTAAAGCAGAAAATTTGTTCATTTACAAATAATGAGCGACAAATTAACGAAAAAAGCCATTAATTCCAAAGTGTTCTGTGACAAGCTAATACGTCACTAAGTCTTTTGTTCGTTCCATCGCCAATCTGTTGTTGTTGGCCTTAGCGACATATTTCCGATGAAATTTTATGTCGCCGATCCCTATGTTTCTAATACGTAAAAACAATTTCAGATCCTTTTCAAGAAGCATGTCATGTTCGGTCACTCACCCCACACATCCTAGGTCGGCTCTAGCCATATTAATAACTAGGATTGTAAGCTAAGTGATCCAAAATGCAATTACAAATATATGAGTCAATACACATTTATTTCTATATTTTTTTCGAAATTTTTATGCTTTTCTTAAACAATTAAAAAAATCGAAACCATGCACGGGGACAAAGTTGCTTCTTTTGGATAAAAAACTATTTTATGGTCAGATACGAAGTTGTACCGTCCGACATAAGGATTGAAGTTGACTGTGTAACGCCCAGTTTTCAGGTAAATTTCTTAAATCTAGAGTGTTTATTGATTTTGTGAGTTGATCTAGTACGTTGGGCGTAATCATGGTGCGTTGGGCGTACCATGGCAAAACTTGGACACGGGGCTTTCCTCCTAGTACTTAGAGCACACATATGGTACATTGGGCGTACCTGAACCAGAAACAAACCCTAAATTTCAGGGTTTAGACCCTATTTAAGCGCCTTATGCACCAAGGTTTCTCGCATTACCAACCTTCATTGTCCCCAAAGCATTATCTCGAAACCCTATTCCCTTTTTAGAGAATTTGAGCCTTGTGTGTGTTTTAGTGTGTGTTGGTGCACTTGAAGAAGAACTCATTGGAGGAGGATTAGTTTTCTTAGAGCTTGTAGATCCAACACTTTCTTCACCTTGGCAAGCTTTTGGAGGTATAAAGTTTCAAACTTTATGGATCCCTAGCTTAGATCTAGATTTAGGATTATATTTGGTATATTTTGGTCCCTTGGGTTGGTTCTTGTGAGTAAAAGTTACTCTTGTATTAGTCATATCTTGACATTTCTGGAATTGTTGAATCATAAAAATGGCCTCTTGATGGGTTAAGCTCGACCATGCTTGAAATAATGGTCTTAATATGAAGTTAAAGTGTTAGAAATGCATGTTGGGCCTCTATGAGCCATGCAAAGGCATCAAGTTGATGACTTTATCGTTGAAGACGTTTCCCTTGAGCAAGATTTGTGTTTTGGACATTTGGACTTAAGCATTAAGTTCTTAATAAGAATTTTGGCATTCTGAGGAGTAAGTGGGGTGTACAAAGGTGTACACTCAGCATAGCACGTTTAAGCCCCGATTCCCTTTCGCTGTGAAGCTTGTACATGGGGCGTAACTGGTGGTACACGGGGGGTACTCACCAGAACCCTTATTTGTGACATCCCCAAATTCACGGTCATTTTAAAAATTTTATTTATGCTTATTTAAAAATCAGAGTATCCTTTTTAAAGAATAATATTACGAAATTTGTTCTCAAAAAACATGATAAAGATATTATCAAAGCATTTCCGAAAAAATGTGTTTTGTTTATATTAAAATATTAGGATGTCATCGTCAATACAGAAACATAAGCATAAACAAATATTACATTCATTTACACTAATGATTTACATCTCCTTTAATCTCTCAGTGTAATGTATCTTCATGTCGACACCGGTGATACAAATAAACTGAATGGATCAGGTTGGGAAACCTGGTGAGTACATAGTGTTTTCAACCCACAATAATAGAATTATTATGTTTAATCATCAAACAATTAACCCAACTTCCCATCCCTATTATCTTCTTTATTCTTAAGGATCTTCCCTAAGAATCATCTATTCTTCATTCATTCATTCCTAAGGATTGTTCTAAGCAATAGGCACGAAGTCCATCGCTGTTATGGTTTATCCAACAGGCACTAAGTCCATAACTGTCGAAGTTATCTGTTAGGTACTATGTCCATAGCTGTCAATGTTCATCTATAAGGCACTAAATCCATAGTTGCCAACGTTCATTTATAAGGAACTAAGTCCATAGCTGCCAGGGTTTTTAGAGTACATCTAGTGAACACGTAGTACAAAAACACCTACAGGTTGCGAGCCTACTAGCATTCCACTGGACTATCTAGAATAGTCTATGGTCGTCATCTATACTCTACTAGATGACTGGATCACCGTTTAAGTCAAGGCTTCTCATCATGTTTTCACCTCTCAATGTCTATATCATCGTTCATCTCTCATCATCCATATCATCTTTCATATACCTATCTTTACCCAATATATTTATAGGTATAAAAATATATATACAGTTTAAATCAGGTAAAACATGTATAAAAACCGTTCATCCATCATAGATATTAGAATCACAGATAATAAGCACATATATATCATGTATTAATATTAAATAATTTATATCTATGTGTAATATGAAAGTAATTATGCACTCACTTGTTAAAGTGATGACTCTAAATCCGGGTAGTACTTTGCTTCTAACAACTGTCTTTTCCTTTGACGAAACCTAGTATCATTATTACTAGATTTTAGTCTAATATTTATTGCGACTACTTATTAGTCTAGATTCATCATTAACTGAAATTCTACATCATGATCTATCATGTACGAAACAACCAGGTAGGTTCATATCGGAGGTAGGGTCCGGTTGGTATACATAGTATATTGTTTGGAAATCCCACTTTAAACACCTCACTAAATCACGACCTACAAATCATCCCCGTAAGTAGATCAATAAGTATAATAACTTGGAATCATTGATAAATCTTGTTTATAGGTTGATAATAACAATAATGAACTTAAAGATAAGTTATAATTAAAGTAAGGTAAGCGTAACTCACTTACAAAGGGGTTTAGCTAAGAGCTGGGCTCTGCATGGCAGAACTTCTGAGCCGAAAGCTCTTTTTCTCGGAGCATTCTGGCGCTCCAGTACTCACTTCTAACACTTAAGAAGTACTAGGGAAAGGGGAAGAGGGTTTGGGGGTCTTTGGGAGAGAATTGGAGTGAATTGTTGCTGAAAAATGAGGAAAACGCCATCTATTTATAGGTTGGGAAATCTGCGTACGTAGGGCGTACATAATGGGTACACTGGGTGTACATCGAGCTACGTTAGGTGTACTCATGCCACATGTCATGATCTCGTGCAAAGCCTTGGGGAAGAAGGTGTGGCCCAGATCTTGTCACGTGTCACTCGTTGGTTAATCCCAAACATTAATTATCTTCTAAATTTCATAACTTTCGCATACGTGCTCCATTTTTGAAGTACTCTATTGTAACATCCACCTCTGGCACGTATCACAATATTGTCCGCTTTGGGCCACTCGGCACGAGGACTTCCCAGGGGGTCACCCATCCTGGTACTACTCCCGCCCGAGCACGCTTAACTGCAGAGTTCTTATGGGATCTGCTGCCCTCACGGCTTTAAAACGCGTTGTGATAGGGAAGGTATCCACACCCTTATAAGGAATGCTTAGTTCTCATTCCCAGCTGATGTGGGATCAGATCTGACCCACTGGGTCAGATCTGATCCCACATCAGCTGGGAATGAGAACTAAGCATTCCTTATAAGGGTGTGGATACCTTCCCTATCACAACGCGTTTTAAAGCCGTGAGGGCAGCAGATCCCATAAGAACTCTGCAGTTAAGCGTGCTCGGGCGGGAGTAGTACCAGGATGGGTGACCCCCTGGGAAGTCCTCGTGCCGAGTGGCCCAAAGCGGACAATATTGTCATACGTGCCAGAGGGGGATGTTACAAATGGTATTAGAGCCAGGGCACGGTTCGATGTGTTCGACGGGGACGTCGAACCCTATAATGGGTGGTGAAAGTGGGTTAGATCTGATCCCACATCGGCTGGGAAGGAGAACCAAACATTCCTTATAAGGGGTGTGGATATCTTCCCTAACACAACGCGTTTTAAAGCCGTGAGGGCAGCAGATCCCATAAGAACTCTGCAGTTAAGCGTGCTCGGGCGGGAGTAGTATCAGGATGGGTGACCCCTGGGAAGTCCTCGTGCCGAGTGGCCCAAAGCGGACAATATTGTCATACGTGCCAGAGGGGTATGTTACATCTATATCCATGCGTAGCTAGGGACAATATTGTCATACATGCCAGAGGGGGATGTTACATCTATATCCATGTGTAGCTAGCGACGTGATCTATAACTTTCGTTAAGACTCTATTGGTTAATTTTGATTTATTTTTAAAGTTATATTTTAATAGGCTTAGACAGTTAAAGTCCGTTAAAAATTGATAACTTTGTTATACGACGTCCATTTTTGTCTGTTTTTATACCGTTGAGCTCCTGTTAAGAAGAACTTTTATTTTGGTTTAGGTTGTGTTGGTTAAAAATCGATCGATCCAAAATTCGATTTTCGGGTCCATATTGTTATGCCAAATCTTAGAAAAATCATAACTTACTTTAACGAAGTCAGATTTGGACATTCTATATATGCACACTCTCGGTTTATAGTATACTATGACTTTCATTTAGATCGCTAAGGCTAAAAACTATATATGTTATCACAAACTCACTTTTTACAATATACAACATCGTGTCGGTTCTGTCGCAAAACTTCGACGGGTCATAACTTCTTTGTTATAAGTCAGATTTCAGTGTTCTTTATATGTACAGAATCCTTGTAAAATATACTATAACTTGGTTAAGATTATTTACTCTAAATAATCTTCTATCAAAATGTCATTTTTTGACGCTTATTATCTCTAAATTGACTAGCACGAATCTGCGGGCGTTATTGTATTGGGTTGTTTCTTGGACTTTAGGACTTTTAGGCTTATGCCATGGTTTGTTAGGCCTAGGGTAGGAAGGTTGAAAAAGTAATTTACCCTTTATAAGAGGGATTGTGATTTGGGCTTGTAGTTGTGCTATTACCCTGATTATTATTAGAGGTAGTTCGAATGTGTTCAGTTAAGGAGCCATTGTAGCAGTAGCCTGTGAATGCATGCATGTGTATCATTTGATTGAGGTGGGTCTTCTCATAGTGTTTTGGTAGGTCGAAGGCACCAATGTCAGCCCATTGTTTATTGTTATTAGAGTTCTAGCTGTCTATGTGACTCTTGAATGTATTGTATGTGTTTGCATGTATATCAGGTGGGGCCTGATGAGTGTGTTGGGGGGGGGGGGGGGGGGGGCGGGGGGGCATCGCATGTTGTTAAGAGATTTGTATTAGGTGGGACCCAATGTCGGGCGAGGCCCGATAGATGTTAGGCGAGGCCCATTGTATATATAGTATGTGGTATTTTGGGGAGAACTCACTAAGCTTTGTGCTTACGGTTTAATTTTTGTTTCAGGTACTTCCAGTTTGAAGGGGTAGGGCCCGGCTTAAGCACAGCGCATTCACCCATGCTTTCGGACTTTCATGATTTTGGGATGGTAGTCTGATAACTATTTTACTTTGACATATTTCTGGATGATTGATATGGATATTTTATGGTTTTGGGTTGAATTAAAAATGAAAATTTTACATATGATTTTTACGATGTTACAAGTTGGTATAAGAGCATTGGTTTGAGGGATTCAGACAGAGCCTTGGTTTGAGGGATTCAACATACTCTCGGTTGTGTCTAAACTCATGCTGAGGATTTGGTAAGTTTTTAATAAAGGAATAATTTTTTTAAAAAAGGGTAACTACTAGAAAGAATGGGTGTGATGGATGCAATCATTCGAACTCAAGTAAGTATTCCCAAAATACATATACATGTTTGTTTGATTCAATATGTGAATATATGAATAGTATGCTAGATTAGGGCTAAGGATCTGCTCAGGATTGTATGATAGGAGAGATTCCTTGTATGTTTATTGTATGAGCCCTTAGAACTACATGCGAGTATGGATTACAAATGATATGTTAGGATGGCTTGTTAGGAAGTACTCTGCTTAGAACGCCATTCTTGAATGTTGCTTGCTTTGTGCTTTTAGGAACCACAGCTAATGCTAGTTAACTATCAAGAAAATATGTTAGGTTACATGTTACGAAAGTTAGATCATTTTAGAAGGTTAGGTTTAACTCCATTACGCAACTCTTGTTTGAGTCGAACCGTTATAGTGTGAGACCTTGCAGTCAAAGAATTATCTAGTGTTTGTGGCATGTAATTATATTCGTAAGGTAGCTAGCAGGTGTTGGTGGGAGTTTCTTATGTAGATGATGGCGAAGAGTAGTAGGGAGGGAATCATGTGAGAACCTAGGAAGCATGTTAGCATTAGCAGATGTATAGGTTAGCAGAATATGAAATGTTGGGGGTTACTTGCGGAAATCGAGACGACTCTTGAGAAAAGTATGGGTAGGTGGTATTGGATCCGTACTACTAAACTCATAGGATCCATACTCGAGTCAAGGGAGTCACGATGATACTAAGGCACCTGTTTGGTGTGAGATTCTTCGAGTGTTTTTCTGATGATTTGTGTGGTTTATTTTCAGTATGGTGGTCACCCGAGGAGGTTCAGATCATGGTGAGGGATCGGTTTCAGGCTCTGGATCCGAACCCTTGGATGATCAGATGAGGGAGTTCATTTTGTTTGAGGCTACCCACAACATTTTGGAGAAGAATCCAATGATCTTTGGTACAATCAAGGAGGGTATCATGGAGATTTTGGATGAGCGTTTGGGCGCATTTCACACCGAGATGATAGCTATGGTGGGTGCACGCTCTCTAACATTCTGAGACTTTCATTCATGTGGGGATCTTGAGTTCTTTAGAATGAAGGACCCCATTGTGAGCAGACGGTGGTTAGTGGACATCACGGATGCCTTCCGGCCTAGCCTCTGCCCCAAGGGGTCGAAGGTTGGATTTGCATCCTGTCTTCTAAAGGACAGAGCTCGTGATTGGTGGGAGGAGTGGACCATGCCTTAGGATGTGAGGTAGTTGAGTTGATGTTTTGGGATGATTTTGTTACTATGTTCATGGCTGAGTTTGCGCCCGTAATTGAGGTTAAGCAGTTCACGAGGGAGTTTTAGGACCTTTGCCAGAGTATTGAGCCCGTGGCGGAGATCACCGTCCTGTTCCTTGAGAGGGCTTTGTTAGTTCCACAGTATGTGGCGGACGAGGCGATAAGGAAGGCTAGATACCATGATATGCTGATAGATGAGATTCGGGAATTTGTGAGTATGTCTAGCTGCAATACAATGGATAATATGATCACTTGGTCTCACGAGAGGGAGATTGATCCGGAGACTGTGAGGAAAAGGAAGTCGGTTTAGGCACAAGTATCAAGGGGCCAGTAAGTTCGGGTACAGTCGGTGTGGTTGGACACACGAAGGGGCTTGTAGGGCAGGTGGTTCTGGTTTCTTCAAATGCGGCAAGGCTGGTTATTTCAGTAGGGATCGTACTGCCACCACCACCACCTAGTGATCAGTACTGATTTGCTTTCATTGCAATCAGAGGGACCACAAGAAGGTCGATTGCTCGAGTTTGACAGTAGGGGGAGCGGTGGTAGCACCCACTCCATCGACATTGAGGATTATCGATAGCCGCTAGGGCAAGGAGGAGGCGCCAATGGTGAGAATTCGAGCTTTCTAGCTGAAAGTCGAGGAGGCTCGCGCAGCACCAGATGTGGTTACGGGTATGTATTTTCTCCCTATTTCATTATTTTCTTTGATGTTTATGCGTATTATTATATGATTGCTGCTATATAGGGACATTCCTATTAAACGGTGTTCCAGCCTTAGTTCTATTTGATTTAGGTGCCACCCGATCGTTTGTGTCTCTTGCGCTTAGCATGAGGTTCAATGACGCTCCCGGAGAGCTTGATCATGTGCCGGTTGTTCAGGAGATATTTACAACAAGGATGTTTTGGTTATGTTGTTTATGTGTTGGATAGCAAAGAGAAGAAAAAGATGATGATTGATCATGTGCCTATTGTTCAGGAGTATGTGGATGCTTTCCCAAAGGACCTGCCCAAAGTTCCTCCAGAGAGGCCAGTAGTTTTGTATTGATTTAGTTCCTAATGCAGCTCCGATACCCAAGGCACCACCAAAGAGGCATGATTTATCTACACAACTGTAGGAGCTGTTAGACAAGGGATTTAACAAGCCGATTAGTTCACCCTAAGGAGCACGAATATTATTTGTGAAGAAGAAGGATGGCACCTACATCATATGCATTGATTATTGGGAGCTGAACAAGTTGACGGTGGAGAACCGTTATCCGCTTCCGAGGATTGACGATTTGTTTAACCAACTTCAGGGTGCGTCTTAGTTCTCCAAGATTGATTTGCGATCAAGCTATTATCAGATGAGGGTTCGAGATGAGTATGTTCATAAGATGGCATTCAGGACTCATTATGGTCATTACGAGTTTGTGGTGATTCCTTTTGGGTTCACCAATGCACCAGCAGCATTCATGGATCTCATGAATCGGGTTTGTAGAATGATGTTGGATCGATCAGTCATCGTGTTTGTTGATGACATTTTGGTCTATTCTAAGACCAAGGATCAGCATCAGGATCACATGTTGGAGGTTTTCGAGACTCTGAGGAGGGAGAGATTATATGTCAAGTTCTCCAAATGCGAGTTCTGGTTGCGCGAGGTGCAGTTTTTGGGGCACCTTGTTAACCAGAAGGGTATATTGGTCGATCCGACCACGATCGAGGTTGTGATGCAGTGGGTGGTTTCAAGGTCTCCATCAGATATTTAGAGTTTCCTTGGTTTACTTGGTTATAATTAGAGGTTTATCAAGAATTTCTACAGGATCGCATTCCCGTTGACCAGATTAATGAAGAAGCCTACTATTTTCTGTTGGAGGCCTGAGAAGTAGGCGTTATTTGAGATCTTGAGGCAGAAGTTATGCGAGGCTCCGATCTTGACCCTGCCAGAGGGTGTGGATGATTATGTGGTATATTTGATGGTATTTGAGCAGTCTAACACTCCTAAGGTGTACATGCAACCCTAAATACCTTGGATCTATGTTTTCTCTATTTTATACATGCAAACTTGAACTTTCCAAGGTGTTACCCTAACTAGCATACAAAACTTTGATACTTGGGTAATAAAACAAGTTAGATAACATACCTTTTCTTTGTAGCTTGTTGCTTGGACTTTCAAGAGCTTAACACCAATAGTATAAATGCCTCAAATGGAATCACAACAAACCTAGAATAAAGGATAACTTGAAAAGATATTCCTTGCACACACAAATCGGTTAGCCCTCTAGTATTCCATGTTAGTGCCAATTTCATGAGCTAGAGGGGTTCTTATATAGTGTGGCTAACTAGGGTTACACCATGTAAACCCTAATGATTTTCCATATCCCTCATGCTCCATGGGTTAAAACCTCCATGGAGTATCCATGGGTTACCACATTGGTTTAGCCCAACATGAAGAACTATGGATCATAAGCCCACTTTATAAGAATGAATGATTTACCAACTCAACCCCTTATATTTAATTAGTCTCTTTTGATCATAAAAATAAATACTAATTAAATAATATGATTTCATATTAATATACTAGAAATTATAATATATTAATAAACCATAAATAACCTCTTCTCAGAAGTCCATCCTATCAAATTGTCCTGATGATATACAACCCAAATTGACCATGCTACTCTCGGGGTAAGTACATACCAATTATAGTTATAGACTTAGACACTAATCCAACAATATTATGATGCATCGATCTCGGAATTGGGTACATTATTGATGTAGAGGGGTCGTGTGATAGGTTATGCTTCAAGGAAGTTGAAGCCTCCAGAGGCAAATTATCGCACTCATGATTTGGAGTTGGGGGCGGTTGTGTTCGCTCTCAAGATTTGGTGTCATTACTTGTATGGGTTCGTTATATCATTTACATGGACAACAAGAGTTTGAAGTATTTAATGGATCAGCCAAATCTTAATATGAGGCAATGTGGGTGGCTAGACGCCTTTATGATTGCAAGATCCTTTATCATCCGGAGAAGGCCAACGTGGTGGTCAATGCTCTTAGCCGCAAGTCGGCTATCACAAAAATCATAGATGTTTGTTTGAGGATGATGGTGATTACCCCACCCTTAGAGCAGTTTCGAGAGGCTCAGGTCAAAGCTATTAAGGAGGAGCACCGGAAGAGTGCAAGTATAGTGGGTCAGGTTTACTCTTTTGATTACGGTAGTCGGGGATTGTTGACCCTTCATCGAAGAGTCTGGGTTCCTTACTGTGGGGTGTGCGGTAGATTTTGATGAAAGAGGCACATAAGTCGATATTTTATATTCATCTGGGAGTGACAATGATGTACAGAGATCTCCAACCCGATTATTGGTGGAAATGCATGAAGCGGGATGTGGCTTAGTACGTGGAGAGTTATTTGACTTGCAGGGAATTAAAGGTCAATCACTAGCAACCTCACAGAAAAATAGAGGCGTTGGTTATTCCCATTTGGAAATTGGAAGAGATTACGATGGATTTTATCACGAAGCTATTGCGGACAATGCAAGGGGTGGATTCGATTTGCATCATCGTGGATCGATTGACCAAGAGTACATGCGCATTTCATTCTTATTCAGGAGAGCATTTTCGCAGAGAAGTTAACGGATGTTTATATCCGGGAGGTTGTAGCATGGCATGGGGTTCTCATCTCGGTGGTTTTTTATTGGCATGTTCGATTCACTTCCAAGTTTTGGTAGAGGTTCCATAAGGAGTTGGGTACTCGGTTGCATTTTAGTATACCTTTTCATCCGCAGAACAATCATCAGGGCGACCGGACTATCCATTCCTTGGAGGACATGCTCCGGGCATGTGTGCTAGATTTTGATGGTAGTTGGGATATGAATCTTCCATTGGATGAGTTTTCTTACCACAACAACTACCACGCCAATACCGATCGACCAATTTTTAAGATGATTTATAGGAGAAAGTGTCAGACCCCGATTTGTTGAGGTAATTTCAGTCAGTGAGTTATGGGTAGCACGGAGGTAGTGCTTCAGAATTTTGAATTGATTAAGCAGGTACGCAGGAGATTGCAAACTGCACAGATCCGTTAGAAGAGTTACGCGGATAGAATTTGGTCATATCTAGAATTTTAGGTTGGGGATATGGTACTTATGAAGGTGTCACCTTGGAAGGGAGTCATCCGATTCAGGAAGCGGGGCAAGTTGGGCCCAGGTATATTGGTCCTTATAGAGTTATTGCCCGGGTGGGCAGGGTTGCTTATCGTTTGGAGCTACCCAAGGAGCTCGGTCATATTCACAGCACTTTCCATGTCTCTCAGTTGCGGAAGTGTATGGTTGATGATTCTACAGTGGTTCCTTTGGATAATATTCAGGTGGATGAGTACCTGAATTACATAGAGAGTCAAGTTGCGATCCAAGAAGACGAAGACCTTGCGGAACAAGGTTGTGGGTCTAGTGAAGGTGCAATGGCAGAACCGAAAGGGATTAAAATGGACCTGGTACCCTGAGCAGGAGGTGAGAAAGTACTACCCAGAGTTGTTTGCGGAGGCAGACTTCAAGGACGGAGTCTGATTCAAGTAGAGAAGAACTGTAACACCCGGTTATCAAGTACATTTCTTAAATATAAAGTGTCTATTGATTTTGTGAGTTAGCCTAGTACATCGGGTGTAATAATGGTACGTTTGGCGTACCATGGCAAAACTTGGACACGGGGCTTTTGTAACGCCCGTGTTTCTGGGCTTGCCATTTTTAGCAATGTAATAGTCTAGGTTAACCTTTGTAACCCCAATTTGAAATAATAAAATGTATTATTTGTGAATTATGTGAATTATGTGATTTATGTGTGTATTTTCTTAATTATTATAATTTAATGAATTATGAATAAAATGAGCGTCAAAATTTAAGTGTAAAATAAACTCGATATCTTTGGATAATGTTGTACTAGTTGAAACGAGGTTTCCGAATATATATAGAATGCCCAAATTTGACTTCGTATGAGGAAGTTATGATTTTCTGAAGTTTCGACTGGGCAGTATGCAGCCCGAATACTGGATTTGAGATCGAGCGGTTTTTAGCCGAAACAATCTAAATGAGAATCGAAGATCTCGTTGTTAGTAGCGAAACGATGAAAAGATAGGCGAGAACGGACGTCGGACGAAGAAGTTATGATTTTATAACGAAGTTTTCCTGTCCGGGCCTTCTAAAAATAAATAATAAAATATAAAGTCAAAGTTAGCCGATGGAGTCTAAACGAAAGTTGTAGAGCGTAGTCTCACCTACGCATGGATATAAAGAACGTCGAAAACGGAGCTCGTATGTGAAAGTTACGGAATTTAGAAGTTTGACGAGTCAAATTACGCCCAGCGTAATTTGAGTACGCCCCGCGTACTCAGGCGGATGCAAGTTGCCTGACCAATACTCGAGTGCCACAAATCGACGCATGCAGTGACGTCAAAGTACGCGCCGCGTAACCAAGTTACACCCCGCGTACTGAGTACACCCTGCGTAATTTGAGATTACGCCCCGCGTAATCCCAGACCTCAGCCTATAAATAGAACTCGAAATCAGCCATTTTCTCTTGTTCAAACTCTTCCCTCTCTCTAAGTTTTGCCTCGTTTTGCATGTCGTTTATACCCCAAAGCCCCGGTAATATTCCCGAGCCCCGAAGCAAGTTCCGAAGTCCCGAGGATCCCGAGAAGTGAGATTTCCAAGCCGAAGCCCTGCCCGCGAGGAGCCCAGTTTTTGTGAAGATCTTCCAGGTCTACGGAGAGACACTACTGCTGCAAGCCGTAGTGCTGCCCGATCGTCTTTCGATCAAGTGAGTGTGTAGTCATTTTCATTCCAACGCAATATTATGAAGTATCCTATATAAAATATGTATTATGTGTATATATTTTGCTGTTATATGTGTGTGTATATTCACTCTCTTCTATATCATAGATCTGATATATTCTCTATGAAATATGTGTTATGTATGTATGCCTCATCTGTTATGTGGAATATGTGTTGATTTAAAGCATGTTATACAGGTTTTTAAACAATGTATAAAATGTATATTTTTATCTACTAATATGTTGGTTAGAACATGGATAGATAATTGGTGTGAAATAAACAGATGAGAGGCCTCGGTGTTATTGGTGTTATTCTAGTCATTCAGCAGAGTATGGATGACGACCACGGACTATTCAAGACTGTCCTGTGGAACACTAGCAGGCTCATTACCTGTAGGTGTTGTGAACGACGTGTTCACCGGTGTACTCTATCCCCCACATGGTTGCCATTAGGATACTTATTGTTGAGGAAGCCCCTCTGCAGTAATGTCCGTCCCGATGAAAATCCTGAATTAGGTTCCTTATAATAGAAGTTATTTTAAGGACGTAAAAGTGAGGATAACGGGAATGGGTAATCGGGTTTATTGTGGATTGTTGAAATTAAATATAATTATTGTGGGTTGAATACCCTATATGCTCACCAGGCTCCCAAGCCTGACCCATTCAGTTTATTTGTATTACAGGAAGTGGCGCAAGAGCTTAAGATGGGCGAATCATCAAGTTGTTTTTGTTTACAAGTCTGTATATGTATATATTTGTTGAACGACTTGTAATGTTATCGTTTATGCTTTATGATTTGTATCGGAACATGACATCCCGACTTTTGATTATGAAATGAAATCATATTTCTTTATGAAATGTTTTGATAAATATCTATTTTATCATGTTTTGTTTTTTTGGGAACAAATTATGCATCTCTTTTAAAACTAAAAGGATTTACTCTGAAAATGTTTAAAAAGCATAAATGAAATCGGTCTTTTCTGGCCGAGATTTTGGGGATGTCACAGCTTTCCTTCTAGTACGATGGGCATACATATGGTACGCTTGGCGTACCTGAGCCAAAGGCAAACCCTAATTTTTAGTGTTTAGACCTATTTAAGCACCTTATGCCCCGAGGTTTCTCTCATTACCAGCCTCCATTATCCCCAAATCATTATCTCGAAATCCTAGTCCTTTTTATAGAATTTGAGCCTTGTGGGTGTTTTTGGTGTGTGTTGGTGCATCTTGAAGAAGAAGAACTCATTGGAGGAGGATTAGTTTTCTTGGAGCTTGTAGATCCATCACTCACTTCACCTTGGCAAGCTTCTAGAGATATAAAGCTTCAAACGTTATGACTCCTTAGCTTAGATCTAGATTTGGGATTTTATTTTGTACGTTTTGGTCCCTTGGTTTGGTTCTTGTGAGTAGAAGTTATTCCAGAACTTTTATTGGTCATTTCTTGGCATTTTTGGAGTTGTAGAATCATAAAAATGGCATCTTGATGGGTTAAGCTCAACCATGCATGAAATAATGGTCTTAATATGAAGTTAGAGTGTTAGAAATGCATGTTGAGCCTCTTTGAGCCATGCAAAGGCATAAAGTTGATGAATTTATTATTGAAGACATTTCCCTTGAGCAAGATCTATGTTTTGGACGTTTGGACATAAGCATTAAGTTCTTAATAAGAGTTTTGGCATTCTGAGGAGTACGTGGGGCGTACAAAGGTTTACGCTCAGCGTAGCACGTTTAAGCCACGATTCCCTTTCGCTATGAAGCTTGTACATGGAGCGTAACTGGTGGTACGCGGTAGGTACTCACCAGAAGCCTTATTGGGCCGTTTCTTAGACATTAGAGCTTTTAGGCTTGGGCCATGGTTTGTTGGGCCTAGGCTTGGAAGGGTAAAAGGGTATTTACCCTTTATAAGAGGGATTGTGATTTGGGCTTGTAGTTGTGATTATTACCATGATTATTTATTAGAGTTAGTTTGAATATGTTCAGTTGAGGAGCCATTGTAGCAGCAGCCTGTGAGTGTGTGTGTATGTGCATCATTTCATTGAGGTGAGTCTTCTCATGGTGTTTTGGCAGGTCGAATGCACCAATGTCGGCCCATTGATTATTATTATTAGAATGCTAGTTGTCTGCATGACTCTTGCGTTTATTGTATGTGTTTGCTTTTATACCTAGCAGGGCCTGATGAGTGTGTTGGGAGGGGCCCAACACATGTTATTGATAGATTTGTACTAGGTGGGGCTCAATGTCAGGTGAGGCCCGATGGATGTCGGGTAAGGCCCATTGTATGTATGGTATGAGGTTATTTAAGGAGAACTCACTAAGCTTTGTGCTTACGGTTTAAGTTTTGTTTCTAGTACATTCGGTTCGAAGTGGAAGGGCCCGACTTGATGGCATTGCATCCACCCATGTTTCCACACTTTCATGATTTTCAGATTGTACTGTGATAACTATTTTACTTTGACATATTTCTAGATGATTGATATGGATATTTTTTAATTATGATTTTTTCGATGTTACAAACTGTATATAAAAGAGTTTAAAATTTTAAAGCTCAACTTTCTCAACACCAATGTTAAAATCAGGCGATTGGTTACATCATTTTGAAATCATGTCTGATCTAAGTGATTATATGATTGGTGTCGTTATGGGGCAACGATTGAATAAAAAATTGGTTTCATTTTGTAGTAAAACCTTTTTTCATATGCTTGATTGAGTTATACCCCTGTATGTCTATGTTAAGAATTGCTAAGTCGTCTTCTTCTTTCATAGATTTAGATCCTATGTTTCGTGCGGGGTGGGTTGGGGAGGGGGGGGGGGGGAGGGGGGGTTGGGGAGGTACAAGATTTTTTTGTTGAATTTTGCTACTACAAAAGTTCAATTTGGAAATAAAAGATAAAAGAGGTTCAGAAAACGTAATAATCACTACTACAAAATAGAGCATTACCGACGACCAAAACCGTCGATAATCCGTCGCTAATATTCATTACTGACGGAATTGTAACAGATCAAACTCTATCGGTATATTATTGTCGCTAATTGTTAGTAACGGATTATACCGACGGCGATGAAAAATTTAGCAACAAAATTTTCCATTGGTAATTAGTAACAGATCACTGACGGAAAAACTTTTTGCAACGGATTATCGAGGGAATATGTTTGCAATAGATTACTGACGGAGTAACTCACTAACAGATTACCGAATGAATCTTGAATAACTTACTAACGGAATCTCATAATTACTCCCTAACGGATTATCGACATATATTTTGTTACAGATTAGCGAGGATTTTGGTATTTTTTAAAAAAAATTATAAATTCATGAAAAAAATCAAAATAATTACATATTCACCACCGAAAAAACTTAAAACGTACGTCAAATCTATATTTTAAAATCAACAAATATAAAAGTAAAAAAGTTTATATGTTAACATACATTAAATCCATAATACCCCATAAGTGAAAATCAGAGAATTAATGAATTGCATATCATCATGTAAAAATACTGTTTTCTAACATTGCTAAAACACATACTAGTTTAGTAGTTTATGATTTTTTTTACATTTGGTTCAAGAGAAAATATGATGCGGGAGAATTGGCCATATGAAAAGAAACATTTGCTTTAATTGTGGTATTTTCTGAAGGAAGTTGTTTTGAGGATGTGATTGTTTCTTCAAGTGCTTTACATTCATTATTATGAAGTGTTTGACATTCATTATTACCAGAGAGGAAACATATAATTATTTAAGTAAAGAAAATAATAGTGATAATAATTCAAGTCCAAGTACATGCTTTACTTTAACCTTTTCATTTAGTTGCTCTTAGATTGCTTACTACTTGTGAGTACTTCAACCTGATAGTAGAACAAACATCTTTCAATTTACTCAATTATAATATATAATATATTAGTTTGCAACTGTAAGTTATATAAAAAAGTCAACAATATTTTGTTGGAGGTGTTTTTAAATTTATGGTCATGAAGAAACTACATGCCTGTTGCAAGGGATCTGATTTAGATTCTGATGGTGAAGAGTAAGAAAGTCTTCTGGACTGAACAATAGCAAGAATGTTAGTATTTTGCAGTAGGTGTAGGTGTGATTGCTGTAGATATGGCTCCACTTGATTTATAACTACCACTGGTCATGGTCAAACCATCTCATTTCTGGTCAAACCGAATAAAAAACAAGATTTAGGACTACTTCTTTGATATGAATTCAATAAAAAAAATTGTTAAAAAATTTATACAAACCTGTAGCTTCTTAATCTTTTTGTTTTCCTTTGTGTACATGTCTACATTAAGAGTAACATGTCACTGAATGTTTTCAAGATCAAAACTTTTAAAAAAAATAAGAAAATCACGGATAACAAAAAGTAAATGAGGGTAAATTTGTATTAGTTTAGGACTTAATGGGAAAGCCTCATTTCTAGGATTTCTCATTTAATATTTTACTTAGACATTAACTCTAAGAGAATCATAAATAGATTCATCCCCATTAGGTCCATTAAATAAAAATTAAAAAAAAAAGTAAAAAAAAAAAAAGTATCAAAACGTAAGAAATTTTTGAACGCATATACGCAAGTTGATTAAAGTACATTGCTATTTCCGAGATATTAGAAAGGTCAAACACAAACCTTTCAAAAATATAGAGGGCAATAACGTTTGCTTTTCTTCTTTAGAACCAGGAGGTCTGGCTGTGCAAAGAAACAAAATAATCATATATAAGTTTACTTATGCTTTCCAATAATGGAAATATGCAATCTAATACATGTAAATCATTTTATAAGATGTAGATAAATATAAGTACATTACTATCATGAGTAAAATATAAAGCATGTTGCTTGTATTGAAATAGAAAGATACCTCGTTAGATTATATCCAAGAAGTAAATTCTCATACCTAGAAATAGGGACTCCATTAAACCCATCCTTGGTACCAGAAGTTTTCTACTATAATCAATCAAGAATTACTCTTAATTAATCACCACAATAAATGTATGTTGGAAGTATAATAGACATGAACTACAATTGCTTCAAAGTATGTTGTTATTGTGGGTAAAGAATTGTTTTTCTAGTATGCTATGATACAAGGTATGTCAATGTATACTGGTTTTTGATTGCCTGGAAAAAGAACAAACCTCCATTGTATTCTTAAGTTGTTGAGTATCAGTCAAAACTCAAAATGAAATTCCTTCAACCTTCAACATATAAAGTATAAACCTACCCATAATGTAACACCTGGATTCCCAGGTATGAGATTTTGTTCCTTTATTTTTGGGTTTTGTGGGGGAACTCGGCGAGTTGGCGTCTAGACTCGTCGAGTATGGTCGCGGATTCGTATGAGAGTTCACAGCTGGACTCGGCGAGTTCATGAGTGGACTCGGCGAGTCCATGCTGTTTAATGAAACCCTAATTTACAGAGTTTGAGACCTATTTAAAGGCCCTTATGGTCGTCCATTGCGGCTACCACACCCCAGAGAGAGTCCTAGATCGCTTGTGAGGAGAAGAGAGGCCATTATTGATCATTTGTTGGTGAAATTTGAAGGAGAAGGTGACCAAGGCAAAAGAAGGCTGAAGAAAGTGCAAATCTAGTGTCTTCAGAAATCAAAGGCTTCATATTAAGGTATTCCTTCGGACCTTCTCCAGTTTTGGGTGTTGATTCATAGAGTTAGGGTTTTTAAACCCTTTAGAAGAAGAGTATGTAGAGTATTTAGTCCCCTCTCGAGTTTGTGCTTTGGATCTGGACTCAAAGAGGTCCAGAGACCTTAACCCTTGGAGCTTTATGAGTCATTTTGGAAGTCATGAGCTTAGAATGTCATTTTTGGGGCTAAATCACCATTTTGGACCATTTGTATGTTATATGTGTGTCAAGGTCCGAACTTTACGTGATTATCATGCTTGGGGAGGCTAGATCTATGATTGTATGGAACAGATCTAACCTCAGAAGTCTTTTTGAGTTTGTGCATGGCATGAACTCGTCGAGTCCGAAAAACAGACTAGGCGAGTAGTTTGAAGGTTGCCTGTTAATCACTCAGTGAGTGGACTTGTCGAGTTGGGGGAATGACTCGGTGAGTCAAGGAGAGTTAGGGGTCTGAGTTCGAGTTGGAACTCGCCGAGTTGTTCTTGGGACTCGACGAGTTGAGTCGGGGTGGCCCCGCGATTCTTGCCGGGTGGAACTCGTCGAGTCAGGGGAGTACTCGACGTGCCAAGAGAGGGTTTAAGAGAGAGTCAGTGGACACGTGTAGACTCGTCGAGTCGCCCTAGTGCACTTGTCGAGTAGGGTCAAAGTTTGACCGTTGAGCTTGTTGACTTTTAGGGTTAAGTACAGTGGTATTTATGGGAGTATTTGCTTTATATGATTAGGCGGAGGCTAGATCACATTTCTACTGAGACAGAGACTTACCGAGATATCTAAGGTGAGTCTTCTCACTATACTGTACCTGGAAAGGTACCTATGTGTGACCGGAAGGTCTTGTATGCTATGAGTTTCATGTTTTGTATGCTATGCTTTGCACGCTCTGTATGCGTTATGTATGTGATATTTATGCTTTGTATGATATGGGCCGGAAGGCATTATGACATGGACCGGAAGGTCAGGGAGTCATGGATCAGAAGGTCGATACGAGTAGGACCGGAAGGTCTACTGGGACTGGGACGGAAGTCCCCTGAGACACATGGACCGGAAGGTCGTGTAGAGTATGGCCTAGAAAGGCATATGTGTGTAAGGGTATTTTGGGGAACTCACTAAGCATTATGCTTACAGTTGTTGTGTTATGTGTTTCAGGTACTTGCGAGGACCGTGGAAAGGCGCCGGCGTGACTCGTACACACTAGAGAGAGGATTTGATTTTTATGATCTTGGGATACGATATGTTTTGATAACTATTATTGGATATTTTATAAAATATTTTATGTGAAAATGGTTGTGACAAAAATGAAATTTTTGTTTTGAAATTTACGTTGTTAAAAAATAAAGAATGCACATATGTATAATTAATATTGAACATAACACAGATGGATCATATTATGTTATATTTTCTCTACACGGTTTGATATTCAACCTCATAAAAATCCATTTAACCTAATCTAATCAATCAAATGGGATTCTAACAGTGGTAATTATGTTTTTACAAAGTGAAGCTTAGCTCTTTAAGCACGAACCAAAAACAAATAAGCAACAAACCTGGATTTTATAATAATTATCTAGTCAAGTGCAATTGGTACAACCTTTTCTTCCCTTTCAACTACCTTTTCTTCAACCGAACCTGAAATTCACATGTACAAGTACAATCAACAAATTCAAGTTCCTAACTCGAACAAAAATGGATATTATCAAATTTTTTAGCTTGGTGAACTCGGTTAGGGACCCACAGTGAGCTTACCTGCCATCTAACAAATCAAACATACATGAGGTAAGGTAATTTCAATTGAGGTCGAATATTGAACTATGAATGTCGGAGCTTGCACTATAGATGTTAGAACACTACTAGAAAAAAAGGGTGTTTTCCTACGGATAATAGCTACGGAAAATTTCCGTAGCTAATTAGCTACGGAATGGCTACGGATTACCTACAGAATGGGACGCCCTAATTTAGTAACGGAATAGCTACAGAATAACTATGGATGCTTAGCTAATTAGCTACGGAATAACTATGAATGCTATTCCGTAGCCATTATGTAGCTAATTAGCTACGGAATAGTTACGGATGTTAGCCCGTAGCTATTCCGTAGCTAATTAGCTACAAAATGGCTATGGATATAATATTAAACCATTAAATGAGTAAAGGATCTCGAAGGTTCAAACGACTGTAAGAACACTATTAATAACTATAAGTTGTTGAAATTAAAGATAACTGTGTATAATAGAGGTGGGAAAAAAACGAAGAGAAAAGAACGATGTTTAATGCCCGGAAAATAAAAAATAAGAAAAATCCGTAGCTACTCCGTAGCTAATTACCTACGGATTAGCTACGGAATTTTTTTATTTTCTATTTTTCGGGCACCAAACGTCGTTTTTTTCGCTTCGTTTTTTTACACCTTTACTATACATGATTATCTATACTTTCACCAACTTATAGATATTAATATCATTCATAAAGTCGTGTGCACCTTCGGGATCAAGTATTTGTTTCACAGTTTTAACAATGTAATTACTATACTTTTCATCAAATTGTGATGAATTTATTTTTGTATATGTATATTTACATACATGAAAGAGTTGTGGTATATGTGTACGTGTATGTGTGTGTGTGTGTATATACGTGTTTGTGCATATTTATATGTGAATGTAGATCATAAGCGTGTTAAACCATTAAACGGGTAATGGATCCCATATGTGCACACGACTTTATGAATGATATTAATAGCTATAAGTTGGTGAAAATATAGATAATCATGTATAATAGAGGTGTGAAAAAAAACGAAGCGGAAAAAACGACGTTTGGTGCCCGAAAAATCGAAAATAAGAATAATCCGTAGCTAATTAGCTACGGACTAGCTACGGAATTCTAACGGAAAGCACATTCTGTAGCTAATCCGTAGCTAATTAGCTATTATACATGATTATCTCTATTTTCACCAACTTTTAGCTATTAATATCATTCATAAAGTCGTGTGCACCTTCAGGATCAAGTACTCGTTGCACAGTTTAACAATATAATGACTATATTTTTCACCACCACCACCATCATCATCATCACCATCATCATCATCATCACCATCATCATCATCACCATCATCACCACCACCATCATCTTCATCATCACCATCATCACCATCATCATCATCACCACCACCATCATCATCATCACCATCTTCATCATGATCACCATTATCATCATCATCACCACCACCACCACCACCATCAACACCATCATCACCATCATCATCACCACCAGCACCACCATCACCATCACCATCACTATCATCATCATCATCACCACCACCACCACCATCATCACAATCACCATCACTATCACCATCACCTTCACCATCACCATCACTATCACCATTACCATCACCATCACCATAATCATCATCATCACCATCATCACCACCACCATCATCATCATCATCATCATCACAATCATCACCATCACCACCACCACCATCATCATCATCATCACCATCATCATCATCATTATCATCATCATCATCACCACCACCACCACCACCATCACCACCACCGCAAACACCACCGTCATCACCATCATCACCATCACCATCACCATCACCACCACCATCACCACCATCACCACCACCGCCACCACCATCACCATCACACCATTACCATCACCATCACCATCACCACCACCTCCACGACCTTCACTGACTGCCGCCTCAGCACCCACCGCCACCATCACCATCATCATCACCATCACCATCACCATCACCACCATCACCATCACCACCATCACCATCACCACCATCACCACCATCATCATCATCATCACCATCATCACCATCACCAGCATCACCACCACCATCATCACACCACCATGATCATTATCATCACCATCACCATCACCACCACCATCATCATCACCATCACCATCACCATCACCATCACCATCACCATCGCCATCACCATCACCGTCACCATCACCATCACCATCACCATCACCATCACCATCACCATCACCGTCACCATCATCATCGCCACCATCACCATCACACCACCATCATCATCATCACCATCACCATCACCATCATCATCGCCACCATCACCATCACACCACCACCATCATCATCACTATCACCATCATCATCACCACCATCACCACCACCATCATCATCACCATCACCATCACCACCACCGCCATCACCGCCATCACCACCATCACCATCACCATCATCATTACCATCACCATCGCCATCACCACCATCATCATCACCACCGTCACCATCACACCACCATCATCATCACCACCATCACCATCACCACCATCACCACCACCATGATCATCATCATCACCATCAGCATTACCATCGCCATCACCATCACCGTCACCACCACCACCATCACCTTCACCTTCACCTTCACCATCACCATTAAGGGTGGAATAGTTTGGGCCTTGACTCACCTCTACTTGAGATCTTAGGGCACAATGATCACTTTTCGGCCCAATGGGCTCATTAGTTAGCTCACGGCCGATTTTGAAAGAAAAAGGGAGTTTATGGCCCATTAGGGCAATTTAATTTATTAATGGCCCAATAAGGCCCATTAAGGGTAAACTACTTCATTTCGGACCCGAAATGGCCCAAAATGGTAAGTTTTATGGAAGTGGGTCCAATTAGACTCCAAATATGGTTTCAAGCCCAAAATGGTTGAATTGGATGCTCATTGGTCCATTAGGCCCAATAAGGATTTCCTAGTCCAATATGGACTTAAACCATGGTTCTTAGGGCTTCAGACTCATTGATAAACATAAATGATGGATCTAGATGAGCATCGAGTGAGATTTACTTAGAGTATATGTTTTACAATAGTTGAATGATTACACAAGAATATAACTCATTGTTATCATTTATGCACCAGTTTGCTGTTGTTTATGTTTTGTTTTAAGTTTAATCAGGATTACATTTAAATAGGGGAGGTTTGTTGGTGATTTTATATCATTAATGTTATTTAAGTGTAATATGATTAAAATCGTTAACCAAAAGTGATCGTGTTAAGTATTGAACAAGTTAGGATGGTGTAGGAGTGCACACTTGTTTAAGTTTTCAAGATTCAAAGTACATTGTTATTTAGGGGAGAAGCCCCTAAACAAACGGGGGTGCGGGGGCAACGCCCCTGGGTGCGGGGTCCAAGGGGCAGAGCCCCTGGCTGGGATCGAGTTGTTTGTGTCTTAAATATGTAACAAAATTTATCCAAAAAAATTAATACTCGAATAATAATAATAATAATAATAATAATAATAATAATAATAATAATAATAATAATAACAACGAAAATGGAAGTGGTCAAAAGCAATTGTAGGCAAAGCAAGTAACGATGTGGCATTCCCGGCCAAGTGGTAGTGTCATTGGCTATATGCGCAGTCGCCCTGAGTTCGAAGGCCTTCTCCAATTTAGGGTTTCATTTTTTTTTGCCGCCTCTGCCTCCATTAAGCGGGCTCAAAAACCAATTTTTTTAATATCCTGCTCATTTCCTTCATTTCATTCATTAGGTTTCCCTCTTCTCTATCACTCGGACGGTCGCACCTCCCATTCACACCCTCCCCTTCGATCTTCTCTTTCACTCGCTGTCATTTTCTTACCGGATTTTGTTCTTTCTGCAGCCGCCGGAGTTATGTCGTCGTCGTCTCTTTGCTGTCGTCGGTATCTCCTTCCCATCGCTGTCATCTACTTGTCATCGCCATCATCATCAATCTTTCATGTAAGTTTTTTTTTTGTTTAATTTCACTTAGGTTTTCGTTTTGGGTTACGATTCATTTATTGTGATCACCGTTTGCTTCGTCTGTTTTGAGTGTTTATGGATTTCGGCTTCTGATTAGTTTTTTTGAGGTTCATTTAAAGCACTGAATAATACAAGTCAGGGAACTTGAAATACAACAAAAAAAATCTCTTTTCGTTCTCTTCTTACTGTAAAGATTTCGAGTGCAAGCTTAGACTAGGTCTAAGTGTATCTGATTTTTGGTTCAATTTGATAATCTAATCCAGCAAATGATTGATTTTCGGTTACACCAATTTGATAATCTAATCTAGCAAATGATAGATTTTCTGTTTATGTAACTTGCTTCTTGATTAGTGGTTGTAGAGTAGAATGAGGCTTTGCTGGAAAATGGTTTATGTGATTATTGCTTCTTTATTATTGGCTTCTTGATTGTTAATTATTGATTTTTTGTTTTTGTTTTGGTTTATTTTGATGATGTGATTATGTTTGAGCAGGGGCTAATCAGTTAATTGGCACAATAGAATGAGGCTTGACTTTTTTGAAGGTTAGCATAATCTTCTTGTTATTATGGTTTTAAAGTTATGGATTAAAGTTAAGTTGTATGTTGTTTTTATAGATTAAGTTGATATTAAACAAAAGTACATTGCAATTATGGATTTAAAGTTAAGTGTATTGCTATAATTATAAACTAAAATACATTGTTATAATAAACTAAAGTACATCGTTATTATTGTTTAAGTATTGAATTGTGTTACTATTTTTTAGGTTGATAGATTGCGTGTGCAAGTTTCTACCATGGAAGAACAACAAATGGAAATGGTTGAGAATGATGAATATGTCTAGAAATTAATCCCATGGTCCCCCGATAATCCACCCGAGGACGATTGATAAGTATTCTGAAACAATTGCATTTGTTATTGATATTGTTTGTTTGTTTTGCTATTGCTTAGTTTATATGGTATTTGGAACAATTGATTTTGTAAACACTTGGTATTGTTTGTGTGTATTGTTAGTGCTTGGTATTTTGGACAATTGAATAGAATGTATTGAACTTGGTATTATGGATGTTTTTTGGTGTATTTTATATGGTATTTGGGACAAATGTAAATTTGACAAAAAAATTGGAAATTTTTAAATTTTAATTTTTTTTATAAATAAAACGAAGTTAGCTACGGATTTCTATAGCTATTTAGATCCGTAGCTATTTGGATCCGTAGCTATTTAGTTCTGTAGCTATTCCGTAGTTATTCACTTCCGTAACTATTCCGTAGGAAATCCGTAGCTATTTATTTCCATAGCTATTCTGTAGGTATGGTTGCTACAGAAAATTCCGTAGCTATTCCGTAGTGATTCTGTAGCTATAATTTAGCCACGAGCCATTATGTTACAGCCAGATTTCCGTAGCAATTCTGTAGCTATCCGCTTATAGCTACGGAATAGCTACGGATTGTGCTGTAGCTATTGCACCAATTTTCTAATAGTGGAAATCGAAGTTGGAGATGGAAGGATCTAACACGATGGGGTCGTTTCAGCTCGATAAAGATCGAAGGATTAAACATAGTTGTATGTGAAACTCTCTACACCTGGAAGAAAGCTTTTCAGGTCACCTGTTAGCTGAGAAGCCTTCATTTCAAAAACTTTAAGGGCGGCGATGGTAAGATTGGACCAGAGGTGAGGTCGTTTGACGACGTTCACAGAGATAATGAACAGGCGATTTTTTTATTTAGGTTTCTGATCCATAGCCCACTTAAATAAAACATGCCACCCTAAATTTTTTTATTTACCAATTTTCCCTCATAAATAAAAAAATCATACTTTTTCCGACGGGTTACCAACAAAACAAAAAAAAGTTTGTTAACTTTCGCCGGTAAACCATGAGTATATAGTAACAAATTACCGATGGTAGTGTCTTTTTTCACAAAACCATTGCAAAAACGTCACTAATATTCTAATAATTTCACATTCTTAGTGCGTCAGTATTCCGACGGAGTTTTTCTGTCACTAAAATATGTCGCTAATTCCCAGTTTTCTAGTAATGAATGGAACATCCTCCATGTCTCCTTATTCATCTGACCAACACTTGCAATGATGAAATTTACGAAACTTTTCCTGATGAAGAATTACTTGCATCAAATCATTTACCTTGGTTTGTTAAGTAGGTTAATTTTTTTGATGGTATAATGTCGGAGTATTAGACAAAAGCAAAAGAAAAAGCATTTCATACCACAAATCAAAACGTCTTTTTGGACTAAGACTAATACATACTTTAAACCTAGACCAGATCAAAGCACTAGAAGATGTATCCCCGATCATGAAATTCTGAACTAATTACTCGCATAGTATGCTTAAGGTGGACGTCATTTTTGTGTCAACAAATCGAGCCACTAGGTTTTTAATTCAGTTTTGGCCCATTGAAAAATCAAGATAAGGACGAGTGAGGTGGTATGGATATGTCATTAGAAGTCTAGAATCGTCGAAAAATTAGGAGTGACTTCGTTAGGAGTGGCTCCTATCAGCGAAAATTTGAGAGAATGACAATTGAGATGTACATATATGTATTTAGAAAGCTACGATCAATGCATGTAAGGAGGGTAGAGCCAATGTTAATTGATGGTAAAAGGAGTAGAGGACATCCTAGAAGGAAGTGAAGCTAGACATGGAGGAGCTTTCTTTTTTTAAAGGGATGAACTTAGATAGGAAGGTTTATATGGTAAACATCATGGTAGATAAGTATGCTACCACCCTCCTAGTTTTGTTTCCATTGTTTTCGTATATGTATTGTAGATACCTGCTTCTTGGTGTCTATAATTCAAACCCTCGTAAGATTTTACTTACTCACTATGCGTAACCTTGGGGTTCAAAAGGTTTGTCCACACACCAAGTGCAACCACGAATCTCAATGAAACTATGGATTGGTTAGGGTTTTTTATTTTTTGATGTATTTTTTTTGTCTTTAATTTTTTTCATTTGTCATTGTGGACAATTTAAACCTCAAAGTTGGGGATTAGGTTGTTGTAAATATTAAAATTTGACAAAGTAATATAGAAAATAGGCTAATATTAACATATCTAAGACATTTATCTAGGTGTCTTATTGGCCGTTTCAAATGGCATGTAGAACAACCCAGGAAACTAAGCAATATAATTATACAGTCCAATCATAACCTAATATTGAAAATCCCTTAGGCATGAAAGGTACATAACATCTAAGATGTCTTGTAGAACAGCTGGTTGTTAAACTCAAGATGGCCTCTTAAATGATATAAAAATCAGAAAACTAAACTTTTTGTTGTCGAAGGCGTCCACTCTAACCCCGATGATAGATTGTGAAAAAACTTATATTTCATTCATAAAGAAGTTTCGTCACTTTCTCTCTCCTAAAATCTGAAATTCACATTCGTCCCTAATCTTACTCTCAATTTTATGTTCAAGAACTATTCTTTTGTCATTTCAAACATCAAAGTCACTCTCTTTTCAATGACGTATTCCAAATCCATCACAACTTGGGTCAAATTCTACAATGAGCTAAAGTCAATTATAAGTCAAAATGTCATAGGTGATACCAACATATGCAAAACATATAGAATCATTTGTTACGTCTATTTTATAGTAAGACAATTAAACCAATATAATGATGTAACAACGATAATTTTGGACTAGATATTTAAAGTATAATAATAATAATAATTATACATTTAATCGATTAAATTAAAATCCTTGATTAAGGAAATTGTTTTTCGTAGGTGTTTGCGAGCCAATAAATAATTATCATATACACATTAAGTGGACAAATATTATGATTATATAATATTTGTATAAAACCTTAATATAAAATTTATCGTTGAGAAGATAAAATAAAGATTAAAAATAAAATATTCTTTAGGATAAATAATCATAACGAAAATTGTGTGGATGTAATGACAATTATGTGGATACAAATAACATGAAAATATGACTTTATATGAGTAAGTTATGATTTATTTAAGTTTCACATTTGACACGATACAAATATGTATCATAAAACGTGAAATGGAGATAGGTTGATTATTAGCCTAAGTAATATAAAAGAAAGTTGTAGTACCCATGTAAAAATCCCAAATTTCAAGACCAAAAAAATTCATTTTTAATTTAAAGATTCATAAACCAGATTACTGAAAATGTCATCAATGTTATCTCATATCATGAAAACCATAAGTCAACCATCTCAAAAACATATCATAGAAAAATAATGCCAGAGTACAAATCTCAACAATCTCATGTGCGGAAAATCGTATGTGTGATGCGCTGCTATTGTGTCGGCTCCTTTCCCTTCGAAAAAGAAGGACCTGAAACAAAAACTGAAAATTATAAGCACAAAGCTTATTGATTTCCCCCATCGTACCACATACCATACAATAAACATACTGTCTAACATGTCCGCATACTAGACTACCCCTTCGGTCTCTTTTAATCGGTAACTTCCTAGCATATTAGGGTGCTGACCTACCCCTTCGGTCTCTTTCAACCGCTAACTTGACTAGCATATCAGGGTGTTGGCCTACCCCTTCAGTCCTTTCAACCGGTACCTCGCCTAGCCTATCAGGATCCTGGCCTACCCCTTCAGTCCTTTCGGCCGGTACTGGGGACTATTTCACCCCCTACTTCTACCATATAACATCCTAGTACATAAACATATAAGTCATATACTGCCTAGCTTATCAGGGTGCTGGCATACCCCTTCGGTCCTTTCCACCGGTACTAGGGCCTATCCTACCCCTCCTACCACTATCACATAATATCATAGCATACTAACACATAAAACATAACAAATAATGCCATACCATATAATTATCACAAAGACAATCATCACTACTATAACTCTTACTAGTGGGTCGGCATTGGTGCCTTCGACCCACTTCTACTAGAAGGTAACTCACCTCAAATGTCGTGTAGAATTGAACTGTCCTCGGCTCTGGGATCAACTCCTCTCAAACTCCTACACATAAAAATCTCCTTTAATTACCCTTTCATACTCATAACCCCTTTAAGCCTCATAAGCTCATGAGTGCCTAGATCGGAAGTCATAACTTCATGATACACTCAAATACCGAAAATGACTTCAATATGGCCCAGAAGTGACAACATACTACCCTAAATGAAGATCTGATTAATAGAAAACCAATATATCAACTTTATACCTCAAATGACTCGGAAAGCAGCTCAAACTTCGGATCTACTATCTTCCTCTTGAATCCCCAAGCTTCTCCTTCCTCATCAAGCTTCAAAATCACAAAGAACACATAACAATGGCTCAATAACATTCAAAAGTGGATTAGGGTTTTGTAGCTAGGGTTTGGGGTGATGGAGGCTGCAAATGGGGCCAACCTTTGGAGGTTACGGTGTTTAAATAGGGTGAAAAACCCTAAAAATTAGGGTTTCACGCTAGCAACCCTACACGTCGAGTTGAGGCTCTCAACTCGTCGAGTACACTTCAAGTCCCGCGTCCAAATTCCATTCCTACTCGACGAGTTTGGGGACTCCAACTCTTCGAGTCCCTTTCCAAAAATGAATAAGTTGATTTAAAATACATACCAAGATTCGGGTATTACAAATCTCCCCCACTTATTTTAGACTTCGTCCTCGAAGTCTGATGCATCTGGAAATAGCTCTAGGTAATGCTCCCTCATCTCGTCCTCCGACTCCTAAGTCCATTCCAAGCCCTTGCGGTGCTGCCATTGCACCTTCACTAACTCGACCCTCTTGTTCCTCAGACCCGTCATCTTCCTGTCGAGGATAGCTACCGGTCGCTCGATGTAGTTTAGGCTATCATCCACCTGAATATCCTCTAGAGGCACCATTGCAGAGTCATCTACCAAGAACTTCCACATCTAGGAGACATGAAAGGTGTTGTGGAACTGACTAAGCTCGACTACCATATCCATCCTATATGCCACCTTGCCCATCCAGGCTATAACCCTGTAAGGACCAATGTACCTGAGCCCTAACTTGCCTCGCTTCCTGAACCAGATGACACCCTTCCAACGTGACACCTTCAGGAGAACCATACCTCCTACCTGAAACTCCAAGTCTGAACGGCTCTTTTCGGCATAACTTTTTTGCCAACTTTGAGCAGTCTGAAGCCTACTCTAGACCTGTTAGATCCTCTCTGTCTTATTGAGTACCACTTCGGTACTCCCCATGACCCTCTGCCCAACCTCACCCTAGCATATCGGGGTTCTGCATTTCCTTCCATATAACATCTCGAAGGGAGGACAGTCGATACTCGCGTGGTAGCTATTATTGTAGGAAAACTCTGCCAATGGAAGGTAGGTATCCTAACTACCAGCGAAGTCTAATACGCACGCCCGCAACATGTTCTCCAAGTTCCGGATGATCCGCTCACTCTAACCAACAATCTGGGGGTGAAAATCCGTGCTAAAATGCAGACGAGTACCTAACTCGTCATGAAATTTCTTCCAAACTCTGTAAGTGAACCGTACATCTCGGTCATAAATCACGAAAACTGGCACTCCGTGTCGAGCTACTACCTCTCGGATGTAGATTTCGGCCAGCTTCTCGGCCGAAATGCTCTCCTAGATCAGGATAAAATGGGAACTCTTGGTCAACCGATCCATGATTACCCAAATCGAATCCACTCCTCGTGCGGTCCTGGGAAGCTTCATCATGAAATCCATAGTAATATCCTCTCATTTCCATACCGGGATATCCAACGGTGCGTCTTGTCGTGAGGCCTCTTGTGCTCGGCCTTGACCTTCCTTCAGGTCAAGCACCTCTCAACATATCAGGATACATCTAGCATCATGCAGGGCCACCAATAATCAGGACGAAGATCTCTATACATCTGTGTCGCCCCAGGATGGATGGAAAATCTGGACTTATGCGCCTCCTCCATCAGGATCTGGTGCACATCGCCTGCGTACGGAACCCACACTCTGCGCAAAGTTTCAACAGCCTGCGACTATCATAGTCAATGGAGGAAATCTAGCCCACTATACACTCACTCTTCTGGTGTTCCTCCTTCATAGCCTCCTGCTCGGCCTCCCAGATCTTTTCCAGAAGCAGAGTCACTATTGTCAACCTCAGACAGACATCTCTGGTCGGGGCCGCGAATGCCTTTTGGCTAAGGGCATCGGCCACAACATTGGCCTTCCCTGGGTGGTAAAGGATCTCACAGTTGTAGTCCTTTACCACTTCTAACCACCTATGCTACCTCATGTTCAGATTCGGCTGATCCATGAGGTACCTCAAACTCTTGTGGTCTATGTAAATGGTACAACAGACCCCATAGAGGTAGTGTCGCCAAATCTTGAGGGCGAAAATAACCGCCCCCAACTCCAGATCGTGCGTTAGGTAGTTCGCCTCGTGAGGCTTAATCTGCCTCGAGGTGTAGGCGATGACGTGCCCTCTCTGCATCAACGCAGTGTTCAACCTGAAATGGATGCATCGCAGTATACTACAAATTCCTCAACGCCCTCTGTAAAGGCTAAGATTGGTGCCTCGCACAACCTCTGCCTCAATGTCTCAAATGATGCCTGCTGCTCAGGCCCCCATCGAAATACAACGACCTTCTTTGTTAGTCGGGTCAAGGGTACTATTATCTTAGAGAAATCATGTATGAATCTCTGGTAATAGCCTGCTAACCCAAAGAAACTCTGAATCTCAGATGGAGACTTTGGAACCTCCCATCTCATCACGGCCTCCACTTTGGCTAGGTCAACCAAAATATCGTTGTGGCTGACAAGGTGCCCCAGAAACTGCACCCTGCGCAACCAAAACTCGCACTTGGAGAACTTGGCGTACAAGCTCTCCCTCCTCATGGTATCCAACACCTCCCACAAGTGCTCCTCGTGCAGCTCCTGTGTCTTGGAGTAAAACAAGATGTCATCAATAAAGACTATCACATACCGATCCAGCATCGGTCAGTATACGTGGTTCATGAGGTCCATGAATGCGGTAGGGGTATTGGTGAGCCCAAAGGGCATCACCACGAACTCGTAGTGGCCATAGCGAATCCGAAAAGCAGTCTTCTGTACATCCTCATATCTGACTCGCATCTGGTGGTAGCCTGAATGCAAATCTATCTTTGAAAACCAAGATGCCCCCTGTAGTTGGTCGAAGAGATCATAAATCCTCGAGAGTGGGTAACGGTTCTTCACCGTTACCTTGTTCAGCTCCCGATAGTCTATACACATCCGGTGCGACCCAAGGCGAACTACTCAGCCAAATGAATCCCTTGTCTTATAGCTCCTACAGCTGTGTAGACAACTCCTGCATCTCGGGAGGAGCCAACCGATATGGTACCTTGGCTATCAGAGTCGCACCAGGGACTAGGTCGATCCTGAACTCCACCTGTCTCTCTGGAGGTATCTCAGGCAAAAACTCCTCTGGAAATACGTCTGGGTACTCTTGCACCACTGGCACATCACTTACGGTCGTCTTATTTGCCTCCTGGGTGTCCATAACGTACGCGACATACCTTGTGCAACCTTGATGGAGGTAGCGTCTAGCCCTTGCTGGAGGTAGCGTCTAGCCCTCGCTGGAACACAAAGCTGGTCCATGATGCGGCCTCTCGCCCTGAATCACTAGCTCTCCCCACTTGGGGTCCTGACGCATATCAACTACTACGCACAGTCGATCATCGCCACATTAGACCTCAACCAATCCATACTGATGATGACCTTGTTCCCACGCAACGGAATGGAAACCAAATCCACAAGGTAACGCTCGTCGTACATCCACAAAACTCAATCCCTGTAGACCTCTAATGCCTGGATAGATCGGACGTCAACAATCTCGACCTCCAATGCCCAAAGACTCAGAAAACCACTTGTTAAGTGTGAGAGAGATAAATGATCGGGTAGCCCCCGAGTCGAATAACATCTGTACTGGGATACTGTTTACATGGAATGATCCTAAACAAAACACATAAAACACAAAACATAAATATCATAACCGAAATGTAACAAGAGTTAGGAAGAAGAAAATGTACTCGTCACCACATCTGGTGCGGCACGCGCCTCCTCGACGGTCAGCTAGAAGGATCGGATGCTCACCACTGGAGCATTTGTCTTTCCCTGTCGTCCATCCGTGATCCGCAGGGTCGCTAGAGCTGGTGCCGCCATTGGCGCTCCTGAAGTCAATCTCGGGCAGTTGGCCTTTTTATGGCCCTTCTGATTGCAATGAAAGCAAATCAGGTCTGATGTCTGTAAGGTAGCGGTAGGGGCAGTACAATCCATGCCAAAGTGCCCAAGCTTGTCGCACCTATAGCAGCCCGACAATCCTAATCTGCAAACTCCCTCGTGTGTATTGCCACATTTCCCACAGCGGCTCCGGCCCTGCTGGTCCTTCGAACTAGAGTCGGATCCCTTAGGTTTCTTCCCCGAAACCCCAGTCACCTGCACAGCCTCCGCCTTCCTATTTCGGATGTGTTATATATCAATCTCCCACTCTCTCGACCTGGCTATCATGTCCTCCAAAGTCGGGCATGCCGAGTAGCTGACATGTTTCTGGATGTTAGCTCTCAACATATCGTAGTACTGGGTCTTCCTCATCTCCTCATCACTCGCGTACTAAGGAACCAATAAGGCCCTCTCCCTGAACTTGGCGGTAATCTCCGCCACCGACTCAGTCGTCTGCCTCATATCAAGAAACTCCCTGGCGAGCTGCTAAATCTCCACAGCTGGCACAAACTCGGCCCTAAACCTGCTCACAAAGTCTGACCAAGTCATAGTCTCAAGGGTTGGGGCTCCCAACGTGTCACTAACTGCCTCCCACCAGTCTTTACCTTTGTCTCTCAAGCATCCCACATCATATCGGACCTTCGACCCCTCATGGTAGAAGCTCGTCAACTATGCAGACTCAATGTCTGCAATCCATCTCCTACCAACAATAGGGTCCTTCACCCCGTGAAATTCTGGCACACCACATCCCCTGAAGTCCTAGAAGGAGTGTGTGTGCGTCCCTGACTGGCTGGATGCCATGTCACTCCAGAATGCTCTATGGCGATCCTCCATCAGCTCAATGATCCCTTCCTTGATCGACCCAAAAATCACCAGGGTCGCCTCAAGGATGCCTCTCATAATCTCAGATGTGATGAACTCACGTAGTCCGTCATCAACCAGCTTGGAACCTGCACCCGAACCTAGACCTGAACTTGTTCCATACCCTGAACGTCCTGCTCCGTGACGTGTCACCACCATTTTGAAAGAAAATGCATAATGGTCAGGGTCATACATAACCTCGAGAGGTCTCACACACTCCACAAGTTCCCTGTTTTTATCTCAGTCCTCCTTGACTCGAGTACGAATCTTTTGCTTACAGTAGTACGGGCCCATACTACCTTCCACATATATCCGTACTTTCCTCAAGGGTTGTCTTGACTTCACCAAGTCCCTTTCACTACTACTGCTCGCTACACTAATTCTCATCCTAGGCTTACCCTAGGGTAACCTCCAACCCACTCTCCGTCATCAGCTGCATAAGAAGTCCCTGCTACCTCTACCTAACTAGCTCGTGAATACCATTACATATTACTAAGACCAGATAATTCTTCGAATGAGAGGTCCTACCCTACAATGGTTGGACTCGAACAAGAGCTGCGAATTAGGGCTAGACCTAACCTTCTGAAATTATTTAGTCCTTGTAATATGTAACTTAACGTATTCGTTTACTAGTTAGTTAAAGATAACTAGAACTCCTAAAAGCACAAAGCAAACAGCATTTGGGCATTGAGTAAATAAATCAAGCATATCATATTAACGCCATCATATCACTGACTAATCAGTTCTAGCATGTAATTCAATAAGCATATATAGCAGGCACATAAGGCATCTTCCTAGATCCTTAGCCCTAATCTAGCATGCAATGCTCATACACATATAGTAGGCATATAAGGCATCCTCCCTAGATCCTCATCCCTAATCTAGCATGCAGTTCTCATAATCATATCATATCATATATCATCGCAAACTTGTATGGGTATCTTGGGGAAAACTTACATGAGGTCGGCCGAGTGCACACATCACACACCTTGGTCTTTCTTAAACTCTTTATTTTAATTTTTAGAAAAATTATTTTCTTGTAAAAATCTTTCAAACCTTCTGGTTTGAGTCCAGACACCCCTGAAGGTGTGCCCGAATCCCTCAAACCAAGACTCTGATACCAAGTTGTAACATCCTAAATTTCAAGACCAAAAAAATTCATTTTTAATTGAAAGATTCATAAAATAGATTACTAAAAATTCCATCAATGTTATCTCATATCATGAAAACCGTAAGTCAACCATCTCAAAAACATATCATAGGAAAATAATGTCATAGTACAAATCCCAAGAATCTCATGTGCAGAAAATCGTATGTATGATGCGTTGTTATCGTGTCGGCTCCTTTCCCTTCGAAGAAGAAGGACCTGAAACAAAAACTGAAAATTGTAAGCACAAAGCTTAGTGAGTTCCCCCATCATACCACATACCATACAATAAACATATTGTCTAACATGTTCGCGTACTGGACTACCCCTTCGGTCTCTTTTAATCGGTAACTTCCTAGCATATCAGGGTGCTGGCCTACCCCTTCGGTCTCTTTCAACCGCTAACTTGACTAGCATATCAGGGTGTTGACCTACCCCTTCAGTCCTTTCGACCGGCACCTCGCCTAGCCTATCAGGGTCCTGGCCTACCCCTTCAGTCCTTTCGGCCGGTACTGGGGACTATTTCACCCCCTACTTCTACCATATAACATCCTAGTACATAAACATATAAGTCATATACTGCCTAGCTTATCAGGGTGTTGGCATACCCCTTCGGTCCTTTCGACCGATACTGGGGCCTATCCTACCCCTCCTACCACTATCACATAATATCATAGCATATTAGCACATAAAGCATAACAGATAGTGTCATACCAGATAATAATCACAAAGACAATCATCTCTACTATAACTCTTACTAGTGGGTCTGCATTGGTGCCTTTGACCCACTTCTACTGGAAGGTAACTCACCTCAAATGTCGTGTATTAGCTGAACTGTCCTCGGCTCTAGGATCAACTCCTCTTAAACTTCTACACATAAAAATCTCCTTTAATTACCCTTTAATACTCATAACCCCTTTAAGGGTCAACTATGGTCAGTGGTCAAAGTCAAAGTCAAAGTCAACATCCTGGTTGACTCAACTCGCCGAGTTGGTCCATCAACTCGTCGAGTTCCATGATCCATAAAACCCTGGAAATCTCGATCCAACTCGTCGAGTTTCTCCACATAATAGAGTCGTTACATTTCACTCACAACTCGTCGAGTTCCTCCTTGAACTCGCCGAGTTCTTCAATCCTCAAAACCCAAAAACCATGGACAACTCGTTGAGTCATCTCCTAGACTCGACGAGTTTGCCCAGTAACAGAAAAGGTTGGGGGACCATGACCCAACTCGCCAAGTTAGATGAAAAACTCGTCGAGTCCGCTTTAGTCTAAATTCATTGAATCACTTCTAATCGAGTTCAATGCTTCCAAACCATAGATCTTGTCCCTTAGGACTAAGTTACCACCTCAAGTTGCTAACTTCACATTCATGCATGGTGTCATGAAGCTAGAAACACCAAAACTAAGCCATATAAGAGGTCTATGGCATGGGGAAGGGCCAAGGATGGATAAAGCTGACAACCTTAAGCCTCATAACCTCATCAGTGCCTAGATTTGAAGTCACAACTTCATGATACACTCAAATCCCAAAAATGACTTCAATATGGCGCAAAAGTGACAAATACTACCCTAAATGAAGGTCTGAGTAATAGAAAGTCAAGGTATCAACTTTATACCTCAAATGAATCGGAAAAACAGCTCAAACTCTGGATCTACTATTTTTCTCTTGAATCCCCAAGCTTCTCCTTCCTTCTCAAGCTTTAAAATCAAAAAGAACACACAAAAATGGCTCAAAAACTCTCAAAAGTGGATTATGGTTTCATGGCTTGGGTTTGGGGCGATGGAGGATGCAAATGAGGCCAACCTTTGGAGGTTAAGGTGTTTAAACAGGGTGTAAAGCCCTGAAAATTAGGGTTTCACTCTAGCAGCCCTACTCGTCAAGTTGAGGCTCTCAACTCATCGAGTAAACTTCAAGTCCCGCGTCCAAATTTCATTCCTACTCGATGCGGTTGGGGCATCCAACACGTCGATTCCCTTTGCAAATATCAATAATTTGATTTAAAATACATACCATGATCTGGGCATTACAACCCATCAATAAGAACGCGTTGATATAAAGAACACCAAAATCTGATTCGTATAAAGAAATAATTATTGTTCAAAGTTTTGAGTGTGACAAAGTATAGCAGTGTGCGACACAAAATTGAAATGAAAAACGGTTTACACTTAGCCAAAACAATTTACATGAATGTTGTAGTAAATATGAGACCGACGATATGTAGAACGTCGAAAACGGTGCTCGTATGAAAAAGTTACGAATTTCGGGGCGTTATTTACAGTTTATGTCTTCTCGGACCGTAAAATGAAAAATAAAATGAAAATTAGCCGGCGAGTCTAAATAAAAGTTGTAGCACTCGTCAATAGCTACACGTGGATATAAAGATGGTCAAAAATAGAGTTCGTATGCGAAAGTTAGATTTTAATAAAAATAATAAAATTGGATCGTCGAGATTGTGACACGTGGCACGATCTACTTGAACTCTTAGCCCCCAAGCCTTCCGCAAGATCAATGAAACCTGGCCTATGGAGAGGTTTTCATGTCACCGGGCATGGCGTACCCCTCCTAAATCCCTATAAATACTTCGTTTTTCTTGTTCATTTCTTGCCAATCTTCTTCCAAACACTCCGAATCTTTCCCGAGGCCCAGATGCCCAAATCTTGTAGTTCTTAGGTGTTAACAGTGAAGATCTGGAACGCCGTAGAGGCCCGAGAAATTGAGCTTTTGGTTTCAAAGTTCTGGCCGCCTAACGTCTGGTTGTCATCAAACAACCTGTAAGTTGAGTTATGCTTATCGTACTTTAAGTATAACTTATATTTATGTTTATAATCATTATTATAAACTTATAAATAAGATTTATCAGTAATACCAGTCGTTATATTGATCGATCTACTTACGGGAATGATGACAATGCTAGATAAGTGAGGTGTTTCAAGTGGATTTTTCAAATAGTATATCTTTATATACCAAACTGATCCTACCTCCGATACGATCTTACCTGGTTGTTTCTTATCAGCTATAAGTCAATTTTTCAACGAGTATTATTGATAAATTTAATAAAAACATTATAACGATTACATTTTATAAATAGTAATGAAATATTAAGGCGTAGTAATATTCACATTCAAATCATTTTAAAGGGAAATCTGAACTGTCAGTCAAAGAGCTGACTTTTCCACGAGTCTTCCACCTAAATAAACTGAGTGCATAGTTACCTTCATGAATATGATTTTAATACAAAATATTTATTAAAAAGTATTAATTATCTATTGCAATTTTATTTGTGAATTGATTTCTAATTATCTGAAATATTTGTTGAATGTATATTTGATAACATATACCGTGTGAACCATATATGATTAATTATGTGTTTAAATGTTTGTATGATATTATTACATGATAATCTTAAAAATAAGTATTATTACTTTAAAGATTATTGTATATTAAAAAACGTGATACGTTGCATTAAAAATTTACACTAAATTAGGACAGTGTTGTCTAAACAGAGTTAGTATTGGAAGTTGATTACAAGGATTATTATCTTGTCTAAGTTTAAAACTACGAAATATAAAGAATATCTAGATCCAATTAAGTTGGATAAAAGAATTTTCGCATACTATATTGCGATAGTATGGTATAAACATGAAAATGGTTTGGAAATCTATTATAAGCATTATAGACCACCTATTAATAAAATAAGATTTATAAAGGATGCTTAGTTCTAGTTAAATTAACAGAGAGGTTAGTTACAACATGAATTGTAAAAATATTAAATAGGTAGGAAATTTTGTTGATTACAGGCTTTGTAATCTTGTTTGGTTATACACTGGGACTTAGGGTGTATGTGATAGGAACGGAGAGTAAAACTCTATTCTATGACACTACTAGGTGTTGATGGTACGAAATACGTATTGGAGTATGATAAAGTATTCATTTTGATGACCAAAAATGGTGGGTCCATATCAGGCAACTGTAATCATATGTCTGGTTATATCCCAAAGTACAATAAAAACACTTGAACATTTAGATGGTCTTGTGAATTACGTTTCTAGTGTGGGCTCTTAACCCACATACGTAGATGAAATGGGATACCATATTCATCAAATACTCTTATGGCTCAAGTGCCTTTACTTATACCAGCCAAGGGAGCCCCTAACTATGTAGTCAAACCATTGCTCTAAATTAGGTAAGTTGATTATGCCTGATAATCATGAACTAGGATTTGTGAGAATCGGTTAGGATGTTTATGTATGGGTGTAATGTTTTATAGATATCTAAGTTATGGGATATATCTATATTTCTTGGTAATAGTTGGTTTTACAAGTTTGATAATCATAAATTATTATCATAATAATTTTGTGGGAATTAAAACCTTATGTGTCTCACCATGTTTCCTAACCTAACCCACTCAATTTATATGCATCACATGTTACAGGGTTAAAGCTACTAGAACTTGATTAGGATCTCGAGTGATTAAGAGATAACCTGCAATAGTGTTCATGACCAATAGGTCTTTCGGTTGTAACAATGTTATGTATTGATTTTGATATCCTTAGAATTTTTGTATTTTGAAACAACACCTTTACTCAAATATATTTTTATAAAATAAAACCGTTTCCACAAAATGTTTTATTATGTTGGGATTTTCTTCAAACAAAAATACAACGATTTTAAAGTGTAAAGAAAAAAAATTGTTCTAAAAAATATGGCGTGTCATAGTTTGTATCAGAGCACTGGTTTAAACGAACTAGGAATACTGATTTTCTAGACTTAAAATTAGAGATTAAGAGATGATAGTGAGAGATGTGTCTAGATTATTTTAGGTTGTATACCTAAATTAATAATAAACACTCAAGCACTATAATATTTTACGGTATAAGCCTTAATTAATATTATGTGCTAACAAAGTTATTTTATAGCATGCCTTAGGTTGTATACCTTACTTACTATTAGGTGCACTAGCATACTTTAGGAGTAATGCATTGTATGCTTATATGTGTTATAGCGTGCTTTAGGTTGCCTACCTAGATTGTTATTAATTGAAGGAATTTCAGGTCTATTGTCGAACTTGATTTGGAAAAAAAAAATTATGTGTATAAGTTTCTAAACGTTTAAGTATTGTATTAGAACTGACATGTAACTTTTCAATGAGATAATAGACTTACGATAGTTAACATTGGTAACTTCGTAAATAGTATATAAATACCAATAGAGTGGTCTTGAACCTTTAGAGTGTGTTTGCCGAAGTGATAGTACCCTCGGAAAAGTATTTTACGTGTGAAGTATATTTTAAATTGGCAGATGATAAAACCTTGGTGTGATCCATCGCTAATCGAATTGATGCAGTGATTGCTTACTGATTTAGGAGTACTGAAGATGGTAATAAGTATTTCAATGGTATCGAAGTTGGAGTTATATGAGATGCTAAGAAGAATTCATAGAATTCAAGAAAGAAGAAAGGAAAGGCCAACAAAGTTTTCAGACTCATTAGGTCGATACTTTGTATATCATTGTGATGTAGTATGCAGTTAAAGTGGTGTGTTAAGAGATGATTTGTACTATATACTGTATGCTTTGACTTAGTATATAATAATACTAAGAGACGATTGATTTATATCACATCCTCATAAGGATTCCTTAGTATGTTAAACTGACTTTAACATATAGCACTAGGATGGTGAATATAGTCATTAATTGGTAAAATGTTGGGTAACTTACTTCTTTAATAAGATAGAATACATAGATAAAAAGGTAATACATCTATAATACTTCACGAGGAGAAATGTTAATATCAGGAGATGACAAAGAACTAAGTGGAAGGTAGTAGAACATGTTGACATGCAGCTGAAATGTAGGCTTCATAGGATTTCTCCTATGAAGTATACATGACAGATCTATAGCCAAGAGGCAGAATTTCAAGGATTAACTCCTATAAAGTAAAGGATGCTGAAGTGAAGATATATGATGATGTGTGTGGTGAATTCCAAGAATCAAAAAGTGATTTAAGTAGTTGAAGAGTGTTAGTCTCGATACCACTAGAGTCAATTCATATATAGTGTGCCTTTTAGACTAGACACTATGCTAGAAAGAATTTATACAAAGAGTTGAGAGTATAATTGTTGTTAAATTCACATTGTCTTTCGAATGAATACTTAAACGATCGAGGTTTTTATGAATCCATATCATATAAGCCTTAGAGGATTTTTGTAAAGCGGTAAAGATCCTATAAGGCGAGTCACAAATGATTAAATGATTAAATGGGATTTCTCTTAATGCTAATCCCCAAAATTCAAAAGTCATTTGTTAAATACATGCCACAAAAAATAATAGTACTCATTAAAAATGTATTGTGTGATAAAAAAGTTGTAATCTAATACATATACGTTTTAATCATTTCTCAAATACATTTTCTTTAAAACATGTTTATGAATTTATGTTATCGAATGCATTGCATCTCCTGACAACTTACCAATTTTAAGTAGCATTCTAAATCACTTTTCCAACGTGTTATAGTTATGAAAACATTCAACTCATTTATAGACATCAAGAGAATGTATAATGGAATGTCATCCGGTTAAATGCTACAATCTTACTCATCAACCTTTATAGGTATTTCATTGTGAATCCAAGCAAATAAAGCCTCCTTAAATTGATTGACATATAAAGTTAGTGTACCTTTACATCAATAATTAGTCTTTGATCCATATGTAATGTACATTGTCTTTTAATTTTCTAAATCCATTTTGATATAGTATTCTTAGGTAGACAACATTATAGATCATCCCATATCTTTTTTTATACAAAGCTTCAAAATTTTAAATTAGAGGATTAGGAAATCTTTGTATACAAAGATTCCCATATCATTTTTTATACAAAGCTTCAAATCTTTGTATTATTTTTTTTTATACAAGGCTTCAAATCTTCAAAATCAAAATTCATCTACTACCAGGACCATACATTGTTTATAAATTAGAGGATTAGGAATGAAAACCAATTGAAAGTTATATCTACAACAATATCAAATACGCTCCTACTTTTATATGTCATCTTACTAAAACAAAGTGGAAAAAAATTAGTAAAAGGGTTTCAGTACATAAAATTTAGTTATTTTTTCCTTTAATCGATTACGGTTTTAGAAACAATATCACCGAAAAAGAATTAAACTTTATACATTTGGAAGAAGGTGAATGATTTTGTGTAAGGGTCAAACAGGGCAGGTCTATTGGTTTTCCATGCCCGGGGCAAAATAGACTTGATAATGCCCCTATATATACCGAACTCACACACAACATAAATTTATAAAACAAAAATATTAATGTAGTTTTTATTTAGAGACATGTTTAATGTCATTGATAGCTAACAAACATGTCTTATAAATTAATAAACATGCAAAAGAAAAAAAATCCTTCAAGTTGATGGTAAAGATAATTAGAACTCTCAAAACAAAGTGACCGGAAAAAAATACCAAACAGATTTGAAGTTGGATGATTAAAAACCAAGCAAAATAGCCCAAATACTTTTGTTCTTAAATTACATATCAAGATTTAGACTAATATTTAAGACTAGTTTCTAAAAGTATTCTAATCCTATTAACAAAGAACCAACTAAAAACCAAGCAAAGTGGAATAACAATGAAGAACCATTATAAAATAACATTTTTAACAACAATGACTTGTATAAATAGATAGCTAGCGAAAAACCAGACAAATACAAGAAAGAAAAATAGATTAACATAATGCTATGAACCTTGCAAAATAACTTTATCTAGTTGAGATCACAGATGGTAGCATAAGAGATCGGCAAGATTACAAGCAACACCTAAATCCACTTGAAATTTCAAATACCATCTTCGGGGGAAAAATCGTCCAACTTGGATCAAAAGTACATTACACGTCGGCAACTCAAGATAAAGTCCTCAACAAAACTCATATCAATTAAAAAATCTCAACTTTAGGCTATAATGAAACGACCCGAAATACAGCCCAAAAATTTTCGTTTAAATAATACTAAGGTTATCAACGATCTATATTATATCATAAAATCGTACGTCAAAAATCCCAAAAAGTTATAATAGAGGTGTCATAACAAAAGAACTGTAAAAACATATCATAGTATATGAAATAAACTCCCAGGAAAAAAGCTGAAGCTGTGGTGTGTGCAATGCCATCATCCCGAGCCCTTCCCTTTGCTTGCGGAAGTACCTGAAACCAAAACTGAAACTGTAAGCACAAAGCTTAGTGAGCTCCCCCAGACTACCACATACCATATAATCATATAAACACATATTGGGCCTTGCCCACTGCATCAGACCGAAGTTCAGAAACTGCGTCGGACCGAAGTCCGGAACTAACCAGGGCCTTGCCCTCTGCATCGGACCGAAGTCTGAAAACTGAGTGAGCATAACATAGCATAGCATAAACATATCAACTAGCATAAACACATATACTGCACACTGCATCGGACCAAAGTCTGGAACACATAATACAAAGACATACTTGAATCACAAAGACATCAAGCACACTGAACTTCTGCATCGGACCAAAGTCTGAAAACTGACTGCTAACTAGACGGGTCGGCATTGTGGCTGTAGACCCATTCCTACTGGAAGGAAAACTCACCTCGTAAAGCTGACTGCTGTGATGCTAACTCTAAAAGTGGTTGACCGCCACTCCAGAACTGTTCGGCTACAATTTCCAAAAACACTAGATCAGTTACTGGTAAATGCTCTTGGGGTCAAATGACTATATTACCCCTGGTCAAAGTCAACTTCCAGTTGACCGGACTCGCCGAGTCAGGACGCAGACTCGCCAAGTCCCTCCTTTACTAACTCTGCCTTTAACTCACTGAGCCCCTTTCCCACTCACTGATTCACTCTGAACTCACAACTCAAAGGGAAAACGGGGACTCGCGACTTGACTCGTCGAGTCCGAAGAACAACTCGCCGAGTCCTGTCGCAGATTCCATGCAATCGAATTCTAATCCATTCCAGGGCCTCTAACACGTAGATCTGAGCCCTTGGGACTATCTGAACACGTAAAGTTGCTGACTTTCCGTGTAACTACGAAGGAATGAAGCCATTTCACTCAAACACTACTTTTCTTGGGAAAAACTCATCCGACTCGTCGAGTTGTAGAACAACTCATCGAGTCTAAGGCAATCTTCATCGGACTCGCCGAGTTGCTCATCCAACTCATCGAGTCCAAGGCTATCTTCATATGACTCGTCGAGTCAAGCTTGTGACTCGCCGAGTCCATTCAGTCCCTTTTTCCATACAGGCCTGATTTGAGCCATGCAGCGGCTCTAAGTCACAGATCCATGCTTCTAGGGCATGCTTATCACGTAAAGTTGCAAGCTTTACGTGCATGCATGGCTTTAAAGGCTTCAAATTCCAACCCTAAGCTCTTAATGGGTTCCAAGCTCAAGAGGGACTTCAATCACGACCATAACTAAAACTTTACACTTCTAGAATGCAATGAGAGTCCAAATCTGAAGTTTTCATCCAAGGAGAGTCCATATTTCAAGTTTTGAATCATAAAAGGCTCCAAAGAAGGCATAACAAACATAAAGGAGGTTATAATAGAGGAATCCACAAGTTACCTGAATGAAGAACAAATGTAAGCTAACTCCTGGATCTTCCTTTCCTTCTATGGACCTTTTTTCCTTCCCAAAGCTTACAAGCTATCACAAGCACACTCAAACTCAACAATGGGGCTAGGTTTTACAGGGGAAATGTTCTGAGAGTGATAGAGGCGAGGTTGGGGTCGCATAAGTGTGTTTAAATAGGGTGCAAACCTTTAAAATTAGGTCTTCATCTAGACAGGCGGACTCGCCGAGTCCAGCGTACGGACTCGTCGAGTAGCCAGCTCAAAACGCGTGATCGTCCCGACTCTACTCGACGAGTCGGGCTACAGACTCATCGAGTACCCCTTTAGAAATGAAAATACTTTATTTGAATTACATACCGGGAATGGGGCGTTACAACTCTCCGCCACTTATCTTAGACTTCGTCCTCGAAGTCTGCTGCTGAAAATAACTCTAGGTAATGCTCCCTCATCTCCCCCTCGGACTCCCACGCCCACTCTGAACCCTTTCGGTGCCGCCACTGCAACTTCACAAGCTGAACCACCTTGTTCCTCAAGGTCTTCGTCTTCCGATCTAAGATCGCAACTGGTCTCTCGATATAATTTATGCTGCTATCAACCTAAATATCCTCCAAGGGTACAACTGCTGACTCGTCCACCAAACACTTTCGCAACTGAGAAACATGGAAAGTGTTGTGGATCTGGCTAAGCTCTGCCATAAGATCCAACCGATAAGCAACCCGACCCACCCGGGCCAAAACCCTAAAAGGGCCAATGAACCTGGGACCCAGCTTGCCCCTCTTCTGAAACCTGATAACACCCTTCCAGGGTGATATCTTCAGGAGGACCATATCGCCCACCTGAAACTCTATGTCCGATCGCCTCCTGTCGGCGTACCTTTTCTGCCTACTTTGCGCAGTCTGCAGTCTGCTACGAACCTGTTGGATCAACTCTATGGTCTTGAGCACCACTTCAGTGCTCCCAATGACGCACTGACCGACCTCGACCCAACAAATCGAGGTCCTGCACTTCCTTCCGTATAGCATCTCGAAAGGAGGACGGTCAATGCTAGCGTGGTAACTGTTGTTATATGAAAATTCCGCTAGTAGAAGATGTTGGATTAATGTCTAAGTCCATAACTATAATTGGTAAGACTTGACCCGACCCGGCATGGTCCATTTGGGATGCATGGCATCATGCATTTGGATAGACTATAATGAGAGAAATAAGACACTTATGGTTATTAATATATTATAAGTTCTAGTATATTAATAATAAGAATAATAAGATTATTTAATTAGTATTGATCAAGAATTAATCTAGGATTAATTAAGTGATCAAAAGAAGACTAATTAAATATATGGAGTGATTGTGTAAATCATCCATACTTATATAGTGGGCTAATGCTCCATGGATTATCTAGTTGGGCTAAAACCCATATGATGCTCCATGGATGCTCCATGGTGTATTTGTACCCATAGATCATGTAAATGAAAGGCCATGTCAATTAGGGTTTACATGGTGTAACCCTAACTATATAAGCATCTTATTCTTGACCAAAATCGGCCACTAGTGTGAGTAATGAAGGGCTAGCCGATTTCATGAGTTGTAGATTTCTCTCAAGTTATTCCAAGTGTATTTGGTGTTGTGTGAACCATTTGAGGTGTCACACTTGGGGCACTAGGCACTCAACCTTCATGAAGACTTTCTACATCAAAGAGGTATGTATTCTATCTTGTTACACTCATTGTTTTGTATGCTAGATTAGGATAATACCTTGGAAGTTCTTATTTGCATGTATAATAGAGAAAACATAGATCCAAGGTATTTAGGGTTGCATGTACACTTAGGAGTGTTAGAATGCTCAAAACCCGACAGTGGTATCAGAGCCTAGGCTTGTTTTCTTGTTATACTTGCAAAAGAAGCTGGAAAATCGAGTTTTGATGTTGTCTGCCCAGCAGACTCGCCGAGTCCAAGGCAAAATGCACCCAACTCGCCGAGTTGGTTCGTGCACTCGACGAGTTGGACCCCCAGACAGCATAAATTCAACTTTTTTGGCTGGAATTAGACTAGGAACATTACCCTAAGATGTTTTTGAACTTATAAACTTGTTTTTGATGTGGTAATGTTCATGTTAATCCAATTTCAAAGATAATTGTTAATAGATTCATGTTTTGTATTAGTTTAAGGTTTAGACTAATTACATGAAAATGTTTGATTTGAATTATCTTGTTCTTATGAGTTGCTTAGATTAATAGAAAGTTGAGTGAAATAGTTGTTTTCAATCCAAATTAATCTAAGAGGTGATTCTAAAATGTGTTTTTGTAACTTGTCCTCAAGTTATATGAAAAGTCACATTTAAGTTTCATAAAACTCATAAAAGTTGGCAATGGTTACAAAAGATGAAGAGTCTTGTCCTTAAGTTATGGAGGTTCAAGAGTCACTTCATTAATAAATAAATAAATAAATAAAGTGTAACCTTAATTAATTCCATAAGTTATGAAATAAAGAAAAGTAATTCTTTTATTAGTTTAAAGTCTTCCATAACTTGTCCTCAAGTTATGGAACTTGAAGAGTTTTTGGATTAAAACTACTTTAAACACATAAGTTATGGAATTAATTAGTTTTGAATAGTTTCAAAACTTGCCCTTATACTTTATAATATTATAAGTTAATATATATATATATATATATATATATATATATATATATATATATATGTATGTATAAGAGTAAAGTCAGTCTTACCGCTAGTACGCCTCATTCACGAAGCCGGTCTATAAGGTGGGTATAAGGTTGTTGCCTATAAAATGGCAACTTAATGGGTGTCCACTCTCACCCACCGCTTGCTTGACTGGTGGAGGGTCGTTAGCCAAACGGGTTTGACAGGACTAGAATTCTCCTTTCATTAAAAGTATTAATGATAAATACTAAGTAACTAAACTCTTAATAATACCCAATCTTAGTTACTTAGGAAAATGTGAATAAGGTGCTAATGCATGAAATTACACTTTGCACTTTGTTTAAGTCGGTTAGTGGAGCGTGTGTGGTTAACCAGCACACTAACTCGTATTTAACAAGGTAGGCAAAGGGTAACTTAATGTTTATCATATTATCGATGGAGTGTGTGTGGTTAACCGGCACATCGATTGACGGGTAAACACTTAAGGGTACCAAGTAATTTGCATGGTTACTTCACACCTTGTTTTGTGATCCTCGGCATCCCAGTCACAAAATCTGAAGGGCACACTCGAGATTGAAACATGCCATTGAACAGTTTAATGAATCTCAAAAGATCTAGGAGTTTCAAAAACCAATTAAAACCTAATAATACATTTCGTTTATCTTGGTGGAAATTGGTGAATCGTCATTCACCTACCTTCAAATATTTTATAGCTTGGATTACGGCATACCTCTTCTAAGTTATAAAATAGTTTGTTGGGTCCTAGCCTTAATATTTCATATTGGGTGTCATATTAAGGACTTAAGATCAACTATCTTGAATATCTCCCAAAACATGTCTGGTTTAGACATTTATGATCTTCCCAAATCTCTTGTAATGAGCTTTCCTAAATGAGGATGATGTCCCATGGAAATCATTCTTCTTCCACCTCCTCTAATTATTCTCCCTAACCCACAAGTTCTTGAAAAGTTTAAGGTCACTCAAGCCCTATTGGCAAGGCAAGGTCTAGGTGTGGTCACATCTTGGAGATGTAGTCACATATTGACAAGCCGGGAGAGTTAGGTGTCAAAGTCTTGAGAAAGTTGGTGGTTCAATCACTTTCTAAGTCACATAGTGAGTTCCTTTGGGACACCTATGAAACAGACTATGACAAGACCCTTAATGATCTTATCTATTTGTTAAGATCAACTTCCTTAAAACATGATGGACATTGACAATAGTAACACAGGAAATCCAATAAAGCATTCTCTTCCCAATGGAAAGGAATCGACCATAGTCAACTCGGTTGACCAAATGGTAAAGAGAAAAGCAAAGTCTATGATAGTCCCGTGTACCATTATCAAAGGGTCCATATGTTTATATTGCCAAAGAAAGGGGCATTGGTTGTGAAGCTGCCGAATTTACCTAAGGATGTTAATGTCAATAAGTTTGACACTACTTCAGGTAAATTCCACTATCTAACTCTGCTATGTTTCTATTCTGAGATTCTTGATACATGATGTGACTGGGTCACATGGTGATGTTTTAAGAATCAAAGAAAAGTGAAGAAACTTAAAGAAAGAATATGTTGAATCTGATCGCATAGATGGATTTCTATCGCGTAGTTTGAAGATCGGATTCTTGAGCTACTTCTTAGGAGTTATGAGATATTGCTTAGGAATAGATAACAACAAGTTTTCATATGGATTGTAAGGATAAGTTTTCCGCAAAGTTTAAAATAAAGGAAAAATTGTTGATTTTATTTATTTTAAAATATCCTTACAAAGGCATTTGAGGAAGAATTGTTGCTTATAAGATTCCATTCATAGCAAGAGTGGAAATATGAAATTGATTCTTTCATTTGTGGTAATGTCTAAATTTACGAAATAAGGAAAGATTCTCATCACCCAAGTTTCAATTGGACCGGAACTTGGAATCATGCAAGTTGTATAGCATGATGAATGAAAACTTTCAAGTATTGGAAAAATTAAGACTAATTACTCGGTCACATGGATGTGTGATTCAAGTAATGGACTAAGGGATCGAGTACACATTCTTGTGCACTGGTCAAGTCCGCCACAAAAGATCGATAGGACTATTCGTCATAGTTTACTAAAGCTTAGTAAATATGGTTATACTTACAAGCTTAAGTGTAACTCTAAGACATTGGAAAAGGTTCCAATGTAAGGCAGAGCGAATAAGAAGAATCAAATTAGGCAGAAGGATAAAAGTTTCTCAAATCTGAAAAGATGGGAGAGTACTTTAGTATCAGGTCTGTGATCATCTTAATGATTAAGAAACCATAGCACAATTATTTCTCTAAGGAAATCTTAGTGCATTCTTATGACTAAGAAGAGGGATCTTGAATTGTTGAAATGGTTAAATCAAGAAGATGAGTCATACTACGTTCCAATACAAGTCTTAGAGTCATACTCCAAGATTGTAACTTGAGTGACATGTCTTAAAGAAGGTTTAAAACACTTGTCAAATGTAAGAGTAAAAGTTTTCTACTCTTGTACATTTGAAATTGGTAAGTTGTGATGTTTTGGATAAAAAAAAGACCAACATAGGCCAATTGTGTGAAATGTTTGTCTTGATTAGAATCCGCACTATCTCTTGGATGTTTGACAAGGAAGTCTTATATGTCAAGAGGACAGTGGGAGTCTTAAAGGTCTTGAAAGTTTCAAGAATTAATCAAGAATAAAACCTGAAGTTCTTCACTAGCACACGACTTGGGGTTTATAACCTATCATGTTGACATTTTCTGGGCTATTCTAGTAAAAGTTGGCTTTGCATATGAGTTCTTAGAGTTCTCAATTAGTTGCACAACAACTTGGAAGCAATGGCAGGCCCTTGAGCTGCCAGGTGGCAAGAATTTAAGATTGAGTTCAATCCATATGAGTTTGGATTTGTCATTATCCTTGCCTTGTGACTATGGTTTTGACAATTCACATGGATAAGAACACATACACCATTAAAAATCTAAGTGTCATAAGGTTTCTCTCCGATTCATGAAAATGATGGTGAGGAAACACTTTCACTAAGTAGATTTTAGCTAGATAGAAATTGTGATATTTGCATTCTCAAAGTCGTTAGTGGAGCGTGTGTGGTTTACCGGCACACTAACCTGGACTTGTGAGAAGTGGCAAAAAGGTCAAACCATTATGATTACGGCATCCTTCTTCATAATTGTTTAGACACACAAGTGTGCTATCTAAGGGAAGGCGTATGTTTTTGATAACGTTTTATCAAAACAATCTAGTATCAGAAATCTGAACTTTGGTAAGAAAGTCAATGAAGTATTGATTTCTAGAATTCCAGCTGATTTCTGAGTACATGTCAAAGCTAGTGGGAGCATAAGTGTTATGCTAATAATCATCATGTTAGTGGGAGCATGATAATTATGATAAGTATTGCAAGCTAGCAATGTTAAATATAGAAAACAAAAGTTTCAATTGGGAAAGAGTTGTTTTGCTATAATTAAGGGAGAGGAAATTATACTTCATCTCAAATCTATAAGCTTAGATCGTGAGGTTTTAATCATTTAGTCAAGGATATATATATATATATATATATATATATATATATATATATATATATATATATATATATATATATATGAATTTCATGTTGGAATGGCTCAACATAAGGAAATTTTGTATATGGGTCCATTATTTGCGTTCTAAAATTCTATTATGATTTCGGCATCCCTTTTCATAATCTGAATTATGAGAACTTGGCAAATTGAAATGGAAATGTTATAGCAAAAGACTGGTTTAGTCTTTATGTGAGACATCATGAATCGATTCCCATATGCTTCAGATATAGGATCGATTACATGTGCTATATTCATCCTTTCTAAAATTTTCCAAATGCCTGGGGCATTAAGAAGGGAAAAGGTTTAGAACTGGATATGACTAAAAGGATTAAACAATTGTCGAGGACAATCTAAGGTTTACCAAAGATTGGTTGCTCAAGGACAGTTGGAAGTATAGTGATAATTCTGGAAGGACCATATTGACATAGTCTGTAAGGAGGCAACCCTTGTTCAGAAGTGATAGTCAAAATGGAATCTGGAAATGTTTCAAAGTTAGAATTTTCAATCTATTTAAGATTAGGAAACTTAATGCAAGAAGGATGTTTCCAAGGAGCTGATCTCCTTTGGAATACTCTGTAATGATTGTTGTCAAGTCTTTCTGACTTTGTGCATAATCATTACAAGAGGATCAATGCATATAAGTTTAGAATCTAACAGATTTCAGTAAATGACA